>NW_022261983.1:16682545-16807545 GCF_002021735.2 Oncorhynchus kisutch
TTCCAACTTTGTGGCAACAGTTTGTGGAAGGCCCTTTCCTGTTTCGCCCCTGTGCACAAAGCGAGGTCCATACAGAAATGATTTGTTTGAGATCAGTGTGGAAGAACTTAACTGACCTGCACAGAGCCCTGACCTCAACCCCATCGAACACCTTTGAGATGAATTGGAACGCCTACTGCGAAACAAACCTAATTGCCCAACATCAGTGGCAGAACATCACTAATGCTCTTGTGGCTGAATGGAAGCAAGTCTCGGCTAAGGAGAAGCTGTAGAGATGTTTATGTTTACCTTGTATTTCCTCATTTAGATCCCGACTTAGGAATTCATGCCTTTCCTAAGAACGTCTTTCCGACGCACTTCTCAGTATTTTTGCATTCAGACTTCCCTTTTTCAGTTGTGTAGTGCTCTCTGAATTACATTTCATTCAACCACTGAAAACCCTCCCACTTGCTGGCCAACCAAGTTTTCATTCAATAAGGGTTTTCAGGACATTTATCTTAAGCCATCCCTTCAGATACAGGGAAGCATCCTGCAGGGCACCAGAGGAGACAGACAGAGAAGCATCCTGCAGGGCACCAGAGGAGACAGACAGGGAAGCATCCTGCAGGGCACCAGAGGAGACAGACAGGGAACGGAAGCATCCTGCAGGGCACCAGAGGAGACAGACAGGGAAGCATCCTGTATGGCACCAGAGGAGACAGACAGGGAAGCATCCTGCAGGGCATCAGAGGAGACAGACAGGGAAGCATCCTGCAGGGCACCAGAGGAGACAGACAGGGAACAGAAGCATCCTGCAGGGCACCAGAGGAGACAGACAGGGAAGCAGCCTGCAGGGCACCAGAGGAGACAGGCAGGGAACCGAAGCATCCTGCAGGGCACCAGAGGAGACAGACAGGGAAGCATCCTGCAGGGCACCAGAGGAGACAGACAGGGAACGGAAGCATCCTGCAGGGCACCAGAGGAGACAGACAGGGAAGCATCCTGTAGGGCACCAGAGGAGACAGACAGGGAAGCATCCTGCAGGGCACCAGAGGAGACAGACAGGGAAGCATCCTGCAGGGCACCAGAGGAGACAGACAGGGAACAGAAGCATCCTGCAGGGCACCAGAGGAGACAGACAGGGAAGCATCCTGCAGGGCACCAGAGGAGACAGACAGGGAAGCATCCTGCAGGGCACCAGAGGAGACAGACAGGGAAGAGAAGCATCCTGCAGGACACCATAGGAGACAGACAGGGAACAGAAGCATCCTGTAGGGCACCAGAGGAGACAGACAGGGAAGCATCCTGCAGGGCACCAGAGAAGACAGACAGGGAAGCATCCTGCAGGGCACCAGAGGAGACAGACAGGGAAGCATCCTGCAGGGCACCAGAGGAGACAGACAGGGAAGAGAAGCATCCTGCAGGGCACCAGAGGAGACAGACAGGGAAGCATCCTGCAGGGGACCAGAGGAGACAGACAGGGAACAGAAGCATCCTGCAGGGCACCAAAGGAGACAGACAGGGAAGCATCCTGCAGGGGACCAGAGGAGACAGACAGGGAAGCATCTTGCAGGGGACCAGAGGAGACAGACAGGGAACAGAAGCATCCTGCAGGGCACCAGAGGAGACAGACAGGGAAGCATCCTGCAGGGGACCAGAGGAGACAGACAGGGAACAGAAGCATCCTGCAGGGCACCAGAGGAGACAGACAGGGAAGCATCCTGCAGGGGACCAGAGGAGACAGACAGGGAACAGAAGCATCCTGCAGGGCACCAGAGGAGACAGACAGGGAACAGAAGCATCCTGCAGGGCTGCATTCCTCCTCTTCTGTTGTACGGGTGTCTGACTGCTTCCACCAACGTGTGTGTTTACATGTCTGTGTGTGTGTCTATTCCATATGTGTCTGTGTGTGTGTGTCTATTCTATATGTGTATGTGTGTGTGTCTATTCCAAGTGTCTGTGTGTGTTTACATGTGTCTGTGTGCGTCTGTAGGCCTTTGGTCCCCACCCTAGTTAAGATGGGCAGTATGTGTGTGTCTGTAGGCCTTTGGTCCCCACCCTAGTTAAGATGGGCAGTATGTGTGCGTCTGTAGGCCTTTGGTCCCCACCCTAGTTAAGATGGGCAGTATGTGTGCGTCTGTAGGCCTTTGGTCCCCACCCTAGTTAAGATGGGCAGTATGTGTGCGTCTGTAGGCCTTTGGTCCCCACCCTAGTTAAGATGGGCAGTATGTGTGCGTCTGTAGGCCTTTGGTCCCCACCCTAGTTAAGATGGGCAGTATGTGTGCGTCTGTAGGCCTTTGGTCCCCACCCTAGTTAAGATCCTTCATGTTGCATAGTGTATAATCCCACTGACAGCATAGTGTATAATCCCACTGACAGCAGAGGACTGAGTGACTGACAGTCAAAGCTCTGTCTGATGGATGGGCAGGGTGTGTGTGTGTGTGTGCGTGTGTGCGTGTGTGTGTGTGTGTGTGTGTGTGTGTGTGTGTGTGTGTGTGTGTGTGTGTGTGTGTGTGTGTGTGTGTGTGTGTGTGTGTGTGTGTGTGTGTGTGTGTGTGTGTGTGTGTGTGTGTGTGTGTGTGTGTGTAGGTCTATGAAAGGCCCCAGGCAGGTTTACAACAGTGAAGGCGTAACTCAGCTCTAGAAAAGGAGCTGGTCCGTATGTCTGAGTCTGGGGTAGAGTTAGATTTGGGTCAGATAGATAGTTCCATCTCAGGTCAGGTTTGTCAGGTATAGGATAGATAGTCAGGTATAGGATAGATAGTCAGGTATAGGATAGATAGTCAGGTATAGGATAGATAGTCAGGTATAGGATAGATAGTCAGGTATAGGATAGATAGTCAGGTATAGGATAGATAGTCAGGTATAGGATAGATAGACAGGTATAGGATAGATAGTCAGGTATAGGATAGATAGTCAGGTATAGGATAGATAGTCAGGTATAGGATAGATAGTCAGGTATAGGATAGATAGACAGGTATAGGATAGATAGTCAGGTATAGGATAGATAGTCAGGTATAGGATAGATAGTTCCATCTCAGGTCCAGTTTAACAGGTACAGGATAGATAGTCAGTGTTCTGGCTTCCAAATGGAATCCTTAGGGGCTTTACAACATTCTGAACATTTTTGTCTCAGAATTCCCTGCTTTGCAGAAGTCCTGGTTTCAGGATTGTAGATTCAGCAACACAACACTGATCCAGTAGTGAGATGAGATTTGGTCGCTGTAGAATGAGATCATCTCACTATATAAATGTTCTGCCGTTTGTGGATTGGGGTCAGATACAGTGAGCTACAAATGTATTGGGACAGTGACACATTTGTTGTTGTTTTTGGCTCTGTTACTCCAGTACTTTGAAATGATACAATGTCTATGAGGTTAAAGGTCAGAGAGCAGACTTTAATTTGAGGGTATATGTTCATCTGTATCAGGTGAACCGTTTAGAAATGACAGCACTTTTTGTACATATAGTCCCCTCATTTTACGGGACCAAAAAGTATTTGAACAAATTCCCTGTATTTAAAATAGTCCAAGGTTTTGTATTTGGTCTCATATTCCCGTGGTTGTTTTGGTAAATATTTCTTCTTTGTGGAATTCAGGAAGTAGAGTAGATGTTGCCATAGTAACAGCTAATGGAAACCCCCCACAAAAATATAGCTCTCTAAATTAAAGTTTGGGTACCAGTCTGTTTAGCTGTCATTCCACTTTATGCTGAACATCTGACATGGAGTACAAGGAGAGGAATGTTAGCTAAACAGACTGATACTGAGACTAGTGAAGCCCCGCCTATAACCTTTTAAAAGACACAAGACGACACTCCCTAAATAACTACAGGAGAGTGAGGTTTGTTCAGTTCATTCTTACCATAACTATTAGTCTGTGGAGTATGCTGAATGACAGGTTTCAGCTGTGGAGTGAATGTGTGTCTGTCTGTGTGTGTCACTGTGTGTGTGTGTGTGTGTGTGTGTGTGTGTGTTCTTCGTACCTTGTGTTGTAACACCACCTAGTGGCTGAATAGAGCATTACGTCAGCCTGGGTTGGACTTGCATTGTGTCAGCCTGGGTTGGACTTGCATTGTGTTAGCCTGGGTTGGACTTGCATTGTGTTAGCCTGGGTTGGACTTGCATTGTGTTAGCCTGGGTTGGACTGGCATTGTGTCAGCCTGGGTTGGACTGGCATTGTGTCAGCCTGGGTTGGACTGGCATTGTGTTAGCCTGGGTTGGACTTGCATTGTATCAGCCTGGGTTGGACTTGCATTGTGTCAGCCTGGGTTGGACTTGCATTGTGTCAGCCTGGGTTGGACTTGCATTGTATCAGCCTGGGTTGGACTTGCATTGTATCAGCCTGGGTTGGACTTGCATTGTATCAGCCTGGGTTGGACTTGCATTGTGTCAGCCTGGGTTGGACTTGCATTGTATCAGCCTGGGTTGGACTTGCATTGTATCAGCCTGGGTTGGACTTGCATTGTATCAGCCTGGGTTGGACTTGCATTGTGTCAGCCTGGGTTGGACTTGCATTGTATCAGCCTGGGTTGGACTTGCATTGTGTTAGCCTGGGTTGGACTTGCATTGTGTTAGCCTGGGTTGGACTTGCATTGTGTCAGCCTGGGTTGGACTGGCATTGTGTCAGCCTGGGTTGGACTTGCATTATGTTAGCCTGGGTTGGACTGGCATTGTGTCAGCCTGGGTTGGACTTGCATTATGTTAGCCTGGGTTGGACTTGCATTGTGTTAGCCTGGGTTGGACTTGCATTGTGTTAGCCTGGGTTGGACTTGCATTGTGTCAGCCTGGGTTGGACTGGCATTGTGTCAGCCTGGGTTGGACTTGCATTATGTTAGCCTGGGTTGGACTTGCATTATGTTAGCCTGGGTTGGACTTGCATTGTGTCAGCCTGGGTTAGACTTGCATTGTATCAGCCTGGGTTAGACTTGCATTGTGTCAGCCTGGGTTGGACTTGCATTGTGTCAGCCTGGGTTGGACTTGCATTATGTCAGCCTGGGTTGGACTTGCATTATGTTAGCCTGGGTTGGACTGGCATTATGTTAGCCTGGGTTGGACTGGCATTGTGTCAGCCTGGGTTGGACTTGCATTGTATCAGCCTGGGTTGGACTTGCATTGTATCAGCCTGGGTTGGACTTGCATTGTGTCAGCCTGGGGTGGACTTGCATTATATCAGCCTGGGTTGGACTTGCATAGTTGTAACGAAGGCAGTGGCACACATTTTACAGGTGCTGACTTCATATCTAAGGCCTCACTTCAGTCCCACTTTTAAACCAATTACAACTGTGTAAAGGCTTATCGGTAGCCTACATAGAGGCTTCATAAGCACTACATCAATGGTTCTCTAATCACCTATACGTGTATGTTATCCTCTATAAATGGTGTCTAAACATAGCGCTTTATGTCACATTGGGTAATTCAACCTGTAAATGGTGTCTAAACATAGCGCTTTATGTCACATTGGGTAATTCAACCTGTAAATGGTGTCTAAACATAGCGCTTTATGTCACATTGGGTAATTCAACCTGTAAATGGTGTCTAAACATAGCGCTTTATGTCACATTGGGTAATTCAACCTGTAAATGGTGTCTAAACATAGCGCTTTATGTCACATTGGGTAATTCAACCTGTAAATGGTGTCTAAACATAGCGCTTTATGTCACATTGGGTAATTCAACCTGTAAATGGTGTCTAAACATAGCGCTTTATGTCACATTGGGTAATTCAACCTGTAAATGGTGTCTAAACATAGCGCTTTATGTCACATTGGGTAATTCAACCTGTAAATGGTGTCTAAACATAGCGCTTTATGTCACATTGGGTAATTCAACCTGTAAATGGTGTCTAAACATAGCGCTTTATGTCACATTGGGTAATTCAACCTGTAAATGGTGTCTAAACATAGCGCTTTATGTCACATTGGGTAATTCAACCTGTAAATGGTGTCTAAACATAGCGCTTTATGTCACATTGGGTAATTCAACCTGTAAATGGTGTCTAAACATAGCGCTTTATGTCACATTGGGTAATTCAACCTGTAAATGGTGTCTAAACATAGCGCTTTATGTCACATTGGGTAATTCAACCTGTAAATGGTGTCTAAACATAGCGCTTTATGTCACATTGGGTAATTCAACCTGTAAATGGTGTCTAAACATAGCGCTTTATGTCACATTGGGCAATTCAACCTGTAAATGGTGTCTAAACATAGCGCTTTATGTCACATTGGGTAATTCAACCTGTAAATGGTGTCTAAACATAGCGCTTTATGTCACATTGGGTAATTCAACCTGTAAATGGTGTCTAAACATAGCGCTTTATGTCACATTGGGTAATTCAACCTGTAAATGGTGTCTAAACATAGCGCTTTATGTCACATTGGGTAATTCAACCTGTAAATGGTGTCTAAACATAGCGCTTTATGTCACATTGGGTAATTCAACCTGTAAATGGTGTCTAAACATAGCGCTTTATGTCACATTGGGTAATTCAACCTGTAAATGGTGTCTAAACATAGCGCTTTATGTCACATTGGGCAATTCAACCTGTAAATGGTTCATATGGCACCCTTTATACACCATTTATAGAGGTTCGCAAGCGCTTATAGATGATTTGTGAAATTATCGGGTTTTTTGTAACGCTTCTCACTCCAGACCTGGCTGTAAACACACCTGATTCAAGTCTTGTTTCGGAGATGATGATTGGTTGATTCAGTCCTGATGAGCCTGGCTCGCACTGATGTTACAGTGCTTATGGTAGACACACCTGGTGCGGCAGGGTAGGCTAGTGGTTAGAGCGTTGGACTAGTAACTGAAAGGTTGGAAGTTCAAATCCACGAGCTGACAAGGTACAAATCTGTCGTTCTGCCCCTGAACAGGCAGTTAACCCACTGTTCCTAGGCCGTCATTGAAAATAAGAATTTGTTCTTAACTGACTTGCCTAGTAAAATAAAAAATAAATGGTAGACACACCTAACCTCTGACCCCTCTCACAGAAAGCCCAGGCAGAAGACAATGAGCGTAAATGGAAAAGAACCTCCACCCTACAACACACCAGGTACGTCAACATTCTGTTGTTCTCTGTGACATGACAACGTCAACATTCTGTTGTTCTCTGTGACATGACAACGTCAACATTCTGTTGTTCTCTGTGACATGACAACGTCAACATTCTGTTGTTCTCTGTGACATGACAACGTCAACATTCTGTTGTTCTCTGTGACATGACAACGTCAACATTCTGTTGTTCTCTGTGACATGACAACGTAAACATTCTGTTGTTCTCTGTGACATGACAACGTCAATATTCTGTTGTTCTCTGTGACATGACAATGTCAACATTCTGTTGTTCTCTGTGACATGACAACGTCAACATTCTGTTGTTCTCTGTGACATGACAACGTCAACATTCTGTTGTTCGCTGTGGCATGCGGACAATAAAGTTGGATTGTACTATTACATACTGGGCTGTAGCTATACTGTAGGTTACGTCCCAGGTTGTTACTGTACCTGTGTATCATATAGGTTACGTCCCAGGTTGTTACTATACTGTACCTGTGTATCATATAGGTTACGTCCCAGGTTATAACTATACTGTACCTGTGTATCATATAGGTTACGTCCCAGGTTGTTACTGTACCTGTGTATCATATAGGTTACGTCCCAGGTTATAACTATACTGTACCTGTGTATCATATAGGTTACGTCCCAGGTTATAACTATACTGTACCTGTGTATCATATAGGTTACGTCCCAGGTTGTTACTATACTGTACCTGTGTATCATATAGGTTACGTCCCAGGTTGTTTCTGTACCTGTGTATCATATAGGTTACGTCCCAGGTTGTTACTGTACCTGTGTATCATATAGGTTACGTCCCAGGTTGTTACTGTACCTGTGTATCATATAGGTTACGTCCCAGGTTATAACTATACTGTACCTGTGTATCATATAGGTTACGTCCCAGGTTATAACTATACTGTACCTGTGTATCATATAGGTTACGTCCCAGGTTGTTACTATACTGTACCTGTGTATCATATAGGTTACGTCCCAGGTTGTTTCTGTACCTGTGTATCATATAGGTTACGTCCCAGGTTGTTACTGTACCTGTGTATCATATAGGTTACGTCCCAGGTTGTTACTATACTGTACCTGTGTATCATATAGGTTACGTCCCAGGTTATAACTATACTGTACCTGTGTATCAAAAGTTCCAGGTGTCACTTGCTATAGATTGTATTCATTCTATTTTACATATTGGAGCTTTCTCTTTTTCTAACTCTCAAACCCCCCCGCAATTCTCTCCTTCATCTCACCCCTCCCTCCCTCCCTCTCTCTCCTCCCTCCCTCCCTCCCTCCCTCCCTCCCTCCCTCCCTCCCTCCCTCCCTCCCTCCCTCCCTCCCTCCCTCCCTCCCTCCCTCCCTCCCTCCCTCCCTCCCTCCCTCCCTCCCTCCCTCCCTCTCTCCCTCTGTCTCCCTCTCTCCCTCTGTCTCCCTCTCTCCCTCTGTCTCCCTCTCTCTTCCAGTTGAAGGACAAGGTGATAGTGGGGTGAAGGTATATCATGTCCATACTCCCTTCAACCCTCCTTCCTCCACCATCCCCTCCAGTAACTACTCTGTGTTTCAGTCTCAGTCTCAGGGAAAGCCAGGTAAGCACTTCCTGTCCTAAGCCTCATGTATACAGTCCGCAAGCACACAACACCAGAACTGCAGCAACACCAGCTAGCTCGTCTAGCGAGCTAAAATGAAATCTCATTTGGTCGAAGAATTGTTCTGACTTCAAAAGAAACTTGAACGCAATCATGGCGTATTTATAACTGGTAAATTCCCAGGTTCCAAGGGAGATTATTTTGAAGGCAGCAGAAGTATCTCTCTCTCGTCTCTACCCATTATACCATCTTTGTCTCCAATGTTCCCCTCTATACCAGCAGTGTTGGAGCCAGACAAAATATAACTTGTCCTCTTCTCTCTTCCCCTAGTGTACACCAGTGGAGGTGGTGGTATTGGAGGAGGTGGTGAAACTCCCACTCAGAAGTTTGTGAGTTATGACACAGAACTGGGCCGTTCAGAGGGCATGACCACCTGTACTTCCTGTCAACAACAGGTGATGACGAACGTGACCTATAAAGTCGGAGCCTACGCCTGGCTCATGTGCATCCTCTTCATCCTCTGTGGGTGAGTAAAGAAGGGGAGGGGGGAGGAATAGAGGGGAACAGAGGGACCCATAAAGTGGTCTTCATCCTCTGTGGGTGAGTGAAGAAGAGGAGGGTGGGGGGATAGAGGGGAACCCATAAAGTGGTCTTCATCCTCTGTGGGTGAGTGAAGAAGAGGAGGGTGGGGGATATAGGGGAACAGAGGGACCCATAAAGTGGTCTTCATCCTCTGTGGGTGAGTGAAGAAGAGGAGGGTGGGGGGATATAGGGGAACAGAGGGACCCATAAAGTGGTCTTCATCCTCTGTAATGGAGTAAAGAAGAGGAGTTATAGAATGTCTTGATACTTTTGAGGGAATTAGACGTGTCTAAAATCAACTGAACACCATGTCTCTCTCCCACTTCTCCCCATCTATCTCCCACCCCTCTCTCCCCCACCACTTCCACTCTCCCCATCTCCTCCTATCCCCCCTCTCTCTCCCAGGTTGGTAGTGGGCTGCTGTCTGATCCCGTTCTTCATTAAACACTTTAAGGATGCGTACCACTCCTGTCCTCGTTGCAACCGCATTATCCACGTGGACAAGCCACGCTGCTGCTGACCACCCTACAACCACCCACCACTAGGAGAGCTGCTGCTGACTGTCATACCACCACCCACCACTAGGAGAGCTGCTGCTGACTGCCATACCACCACCCACCACTAGGAGAGCTGCTGCTGACTGCCATACCACCACCCACCACTAGGGGAGCTGCTGCTGACTGCCATACCACCACCCGCCACTGGGGGAGCTGCTGCTGACTGCCATACCACCACCCACCACTAGGGGAGCTGTTGCTGACTGCCGTACCATTGCCCACCACTAGGGGGAGCTGGTGCTGTGGACAATATGCTTTACTACCAGCAGGGGAGCTGTGGCTCTGCTCTCAGTCTGACCACTGGCCACTCTCTCGGTCTGGATTCCATTAGAAGAGCACCAGTACAGTGAAATACCTTTCTCACAGAAAACATGCTCCCTTTCCCTCATGCCCCCACAGCTCGGTGTAGGAATTTGAGAGTGGTTATATTTATCCAGCCCCATCCCTCAGCTGTTTACCAAAGCAGTGGCGGGGTCAGGCTGACCGTTTTTTGGTAGTTCTTTGAATTGCAGATTGCCCTTTTAAATGTCGGGTTTCAATACGCCTCTTATCTACACTCTTTCAGAACAGCGAGGGAGAGGAAAAGGGGGGGGATGTTTTCAGAATGGAATCCAGCCGAAGGGAGAGACCTCCTAGCAGCAGCCCCACAGAAACCTACAGGATTTACACAGTCGTAGGATGAATCCCAAAATGGCACCCTACTCCCTATATAGTGCACTACGTTCGCGAGGGAGCTAGTACAAAAGTAGTCCACTACATAGGGAATAGGGTACGATTTGGGACGCACTTTAGTTGAAATGCTGACCTAACTTACTGTACCAGAGGGTTGTAAATAGTATGAATCTGTGACCTATTTTTGTAAAATAAAAATAAAAACAAGCTAGCAGATGAAGACGTGGTAGAGCTCAACCTGGCCCTTGTTCACAAAGGGAGCAGGGTTGCACAGTTCTAGTAACTTACCCAGGTTTCCCACAAACCCCAGGTTGGAATATCAGAAGGGAAGAGGGTAGCCTGGGTACCAGTCTGTTAAGATATCATTCCACTCTTTGTCTTGGCAAACATGGCTTGACAAAGAGTGGAATGTTAACACACAAACAGACTGTATTTCTCCAGGCTAGGAAGAGTAATTGCAAGCCCTTGAGTAACCTTATACAGAACCTTCAGATAGAAATGTGTTGTGTAGAACAGACATGATTCCCTGGTAAATGTATATCTATAATCCCTTGAGTAACCTTATACAGAACCTTCAGATAGAAATGTGTGTATCTGTCGTTTGGTCAACCCAGGGCCTTAATCAAGGGAATATAGATAGTAATGTATACATTTTTCCAGGGAATCATGTCTGTTCTACACAACACATTTCTATCTATATTCCCTTGAATAAAGGCCCTTGGTTGACCAACCGACAGACAACGAGCCCAATATTCAGATAATGATAATTATAGCTATGATTCCTACAAATCGGGCGTCCTTTAGTGCTCTCCCCAGGTCCCCCCCCCTTTCAGAAAGCTGTTATGTCCATAAAGTACTGAACTGGGTGTTTTACATTATTTTAGAATAAACCAAATATGATTTTATTGAGAAAACTCATTATTCTAACTGTCAACTACAATGACGTGCAACAACACCACACAGCTGACCTGATGTTCTGTTATATTGTGTAACACCACATAGCTGACCTGATCTGTTATATTGTGTAACACCACATAGCTGACCTGATCTGTTATATTGTGTAACACCACATAGCTGACCTGATCTGTTATATTGTGTAACACCACATAGCTGACCTGATCTGTTATATTGTGTAACACCACATAGCTGACCTGATCTGTTATATTGTGTAACACCACACAGCTGACCTGATCTGTTATATTGTGTAACACCACATAGCTGACCTGATCTGTTATATTGTGTAACACCACATAGCTGACCTGATCTGTTATATTGTGTAACACCACACAGCTGACCTGATCTGTTATATTGTGTAACACCACCACATAGCTGACCTGATCTGTTATATTGTGTAACACCACCACACAGCTGACCTGATCTGTTATATTGTGTAACACCACATAGCTGACCTGATCTGTTATATTGTGTAACACCACACAGCTGACGAGAAATGGAGTACTGTTATATTGCTTACATAGATTATATGCCTCTAATAAAATATATTCTCCCTTTTGTTGTGGTTTGGTTGTTGCATTAGACAGGGAGTTGAGAGTAAATGAGAGGTGGTTCTTAACGGACCCACTGGTCAAAATAAACAAGGTGTTTTTTTTGTGTTTTTTTTTAACCTTTATTTAACCAGGCAAGTCAGTTAAGAACAAATTCTTATTTTCAATGACGGCCTACCAGGGAACAGTGGGTTAACTGCCTGTTCAGGGGCAGAACGACAGATATGTACCTTGTCAGCTCGGGGGTTTGAACTTGCAACCTTCCGGTTACTAGTCCAACACTCTAACCACTAGGCTACCTGCTGGTTACTATTCCAACGCTCTAACCACTAGGCTACCTGCCACCTCTACACTCTAACCACTAGGCTACCTGCTGGTTACTAGTCCAACGCTCTAACCACTAGGCTACCTGCCACCTCTACACTCTAACCACTAGGCTACCTGCTGGTTACTAGTCCAACACTCTAACCACTAGGCTACCTGCCACCTCTACACTCTAACCACTAGGCTACCTGCCACCTCTACACTCTAACCACTAGGCTACCTGCTGGTTACTAGTCCAACGCTCTAACCTCTAGGCTACCTGCCACCTCTACACTCTAACCACTAGGCTACCTGCTGGTTACTAGTCCAACGCTCTAACCACTAGGCAACCTTCCGGTTACTAGTCCAACGCTCTAACCACTAGGCTACCTGCTGGTTACTAGTCCAACACTCTAACCACTAGGCAACCTTCCGGTTACTAGTCCAACTCTCTAACTACTAGGCTACCTGCCGCCCCTACACTCTAACCACTAGGCTACCTGCCGCCCCTACACTCTAACCACTAGGCTACCTGCCGCCCCTACACTCTAACCACAAGGCTACCCTGCCACTAAAGACAAAAAGGTTTATCACTTCCTGTGCCTTCAGAAAGTATTCAGACCGCTTGACTTCTTCCACATTTTGTTACGCTACAGCCTGATTCTTAACATTTATTAAATTGTCCCCCCCCATATCAATCTACACACAAAACCCCATGACAACAACAAATACGGAAATATCACATTCCATATGTATTCAGACCCTTTACTCAGTACTTTGTTGAAGCACCTTTGGCAGTGATTACAGCCTTGAGTCTTCTTGGGAATGACGCTACAAGCTTGGCACACCTGTATTTGGGGAGTTTCTCCCATTCTTCTCTGCAGATCCTCTCAAGCTCTGTCAGGTCGGATGGGGAGCGTTGCTTCGCTGCACAGCTATTTTCAGGTCCCTCGAGAGATGTTCGATTGGGTTCAGGTCCTGGGCTCTGGCTGGGCCACTCAAGGACATTCAGAGAGACTTGTCCCAAAGCCACTCCTGCATTATCTTAGCTGTGTTCTTAGGTTCATTGTCCTGTTGGAAGGTGAACCTTCACCCCAGTCTGAGGTCCTGAGCGCCCTGGAGCAGGTTTTCATCATGGATCTCTGTGTACTTTTCTCCGTTCATCTTTCCCTCGATCCTGACTAGTCTCCCAGTCTTTGCCGCTGAAAAACATCCCCTAAGCATGATGCTGCCACCACCATACTTCACCATAGGGATGGTGCCAGGTTTCCTCCTGACGTGATGCTTGGCATTTAAGCCAAAGAGTTCAATCTTGGTTTCATCAGACCAGAGAATCTTGTTTCTCATGGTCTGAGTCTTTAGGTGTCTTTTGGCAAACTCCAAGCGGGCTGTCATGTGCCTTTCACTGAGGAGTGACTTCCATCTGGCTACTCTACTATAAAAGCCTGCTTAGTGGTGCAGAGATGGTTGTCCTTCTGGAAGGTTCTCCAATCTCCACAGAGGAACTCTGGAGCTCTGTCATGAGTGACCATGGAGTTCTTGGTCACCCCGATTGCTCAGTTTGGCCAGGCGGCCAGCTCTAGGAAGAGGCCTCCATCATTTTAGAATGATGGAGGCCACGGTGTTCTTGGGAACCTTAAATTGCTGAAAAAATTTTTTGGTACCTTTCCCCAGATCTGTGCCTCGACACAATTCTGTCTCGGAGCTCTACGGCCAATTCCTTCAACCTCATGGCTTGGTTTTTTCTCTCTGACATGCACTATCAACTGTGGGACATTATATAGACAGGTGTGCACCTTTCCAAATCATGTCCAATCAATTTAATTTAGACTCCAAGTAGAGTCTAAATTCCAGGTAGACTCCAATAAAGTTATGGAAACATCAAGGGTTATCAATGGAAACACGATGCCACCGAGCTCAATTTCGAGACCAGATATTTCTGTTTTTAATACATTTGCAAACATAGAATTTCTTTTATTTTTTAGAACTTTGTCTTTATGGGGTATTGTGATGTCATTATATGGGGGTATTGTGATGTCATTATATGGGGGTATTGTGATGTCATTATGGAGTATTGTGTGTAGATTGCTGAGGAAAAAAACTAATATTTAATCAATTATAGAATAAGGCTGTAACGTAACAATATGTGGGACTAGTCAAGGGGTCTGAATGTACATCCACACCACAACGCCACTATATGTTCTTTAAACATAAATTGGTATATTTCTGGAAGTAGGTCGGGTATGGACCGTACAGTGGCGAAAGGGTTCTACAAGGATGCTGGCCCATGTCGACTCCAATACTTCCCACAGTTGTGTCCATTTGTCTCGATGTCCTTTGGGTGGTGGACCATTCTTGATACACACAGGAAACTGTTGAGTGTGAAAAAAAAAAAAAAACAGCAGCGTTGCAGTTCTTGACACAAACTGGTGCACCTGGCACCTACTACCCTACCCCGTTCAAACACACCTAATCTTTTGTCTTGTTCATTCACCCTCTGAATGGCAACACATACACAATCCATGTCTCATTCGTCTGTAGGATTAAAAATCCTTATTTTTAACCAGGTCTCCTCCCCTTCCTCTTTAACCAGGTCTCCTCCCCTTCCTCATTAACCAGGTCTCCTCCCCTTCATCTTTAACCAGGTCTCCTCCCCTTCATCTTTAACCAGGTCTCCTCCCCTTCCTCTTTATCCAGGTCTCCTCCCCTTCCTCTTTAACCAGGTCTCCTCCCCTTCCTCTTTAACCAGGTCTCCTCCCCTTCATCTTTAACCAGGTCTCCTCCCCTTCATCTTTAACCAGGTCTCCTCCCCTTCCTCTTTATCCAGGTCTCCTCTCCTTCATCTTTAACCAGGTCTCCTCCCCTTCATCTTTAACCAGGTCTCCTCCCCTTCCTCTTTATCCAGGTCTCCTCCCCTTCCTCTTTAACCAGGTCTCCTCCCCTTCCTCTTTAACCAGGTCTCCTCCCCTTCCTCTTTAACCAGGTCTCCTCCCCTTCCTCTTTATCCAGGTCTCCTCCCCTTCATCTACACCGATTGAAGCGACATCATTAAGGGATCAAAGTATTTCACCTGGTCAGTCATGGAACATCATGGAAAGAGGTGTTCTTAATGTTCCGTCCGCTCTGTCTATATACTGTCTCCATATAAAACCTGGTTTGAACTCGACTCAGATGGGACTGGCAGGGAGCAGCACATGTTTTTATAGAAAATTTTATTCAACATACATTTTCCAGCAACAAAAAAAAAGGCAATATACAGGAGTAGTTGTGGTACACTGCTGCTACAGGGACGAGCTTCAACTGGAAACACACCCAATCAAGGAGAAACAAGGGCGTTGATCAGGGCCTGTATCCACCAAGAGTCTCAGGATAGTAGAGCTGGTCTAGCAGCAGTTTGGCCTTTTTAGATCGTAAAGGAATAAGCTTGTACAGACAGATCCTAGATCAGCACTCCTAAATCAAAGACTCTTTGTGGATAACGGGCCCTGATCTCATCATCTAGGGTGACAAAACTCCAGTAACTTTTCCCCCATAATTCCCTGGGTTTTCCCAGAAATCCCTGTTGGATGATTCCTCTGAATCAGAGGAGTAATACGCAGGTAGTCTGGAATCCTCCAACTGGGATGTGTGGAAAACCTGGGAGTTTTTTTGGGGGGGAAAGTTATCTCTGAACCCTAATCCCACCGGTCAGTAGCGCAGCTCGTTATCTTAACCCTTAACATCACTATCAGAACCAACGGGTGCCGTTAGTTAAAACAAAAAACAGGAGAAAACAGAACCAAAACAAGAATCTAAAGAATCAAGGAACCCCTAAAACAAAACCAAACAAACTACACAAGAAATATGAACACCTGAATCTTCTCAGTTTGTAGCCAACCAATAACATCGTTCTGCGTTTCTCATTTCACATGTGTTTTTGTTGTGTTTTTTTAAATATATACACACAATTTCAAATCTCTTCACAAAGCCAACTATGATGGGCTTTTAGGGAGAGGGGGGGGGCATTCCATCTGTGCTTAAGAAAAAAGGTCAGTGTGTTTGTTGTTCTAATAATAATTATAGTGACACTGGTTCTGTGTATATATGGTGAAACCAGAGGGCTCACTAATGGCCGAAACTTCCTACTAAAGCAGCACTACTCAATCAAACTCCCCCAACACCAGAGGAGGTACAGCCCATCACAAACCCTCAGTCAAACTCCCCCAACACCAGAGGAGGTACAGCCCATCACAAACCCTCAGTCAAACTCCCCAGAGGAGGTACAGCCCATCACAAACCCTCAGTCAAACTCCCCCAACACCAGAGGAGGTACAGCCCATCACAAACCCTCAGTCAAACTCCCCCAACACCAGAGGAGGTACAGCCCATCACAAACCCTCAGTCAAACTCCCCAGAGGAGGTACAGCCCATCACAAACCCTCAGTCAAACTCCCCCAACACCAGAGGAGGTACAGCCCATCACAAACCCTCAGTCAAACTCCCCAGAGGAGGTACAGCCCATCACAAACCCTCAGTCAAACTCCCCAGAGGAGGTACAGCCCATCACAAACCCTCAGTCAAACTCCCCCAACACCAGAGGAGGTACAGCCCATCACAAACCCTCAGTCAAACTCCCCCAACACCAGAGGAGGTACAGCCCATCACAAACCCTCAGTCAAACTCCCCCAACACCAGAGGAGGTACAGCCCATCACAAACCCTCAGTCAAACTCCCCCAACACCAGAGGAGGTACAGCCCATCACAAACCCTCAGTCAAACTCCCCCAACACCAGAGGAGGTACAGCCCATCACAAACCCTCAGGGATGGAGGGAACATAACAGGGCAGGAGAAGAGGAGAGGAAGGGCAACATTGAAACCATAAGTAGGAGCGAAGTTGCCATTTACCAGTCGTGAGAAACGGCTTTGATATGGAGTGGCAGCGTGCAAGATGAAAGTACAGACCACTTCTTCTCTTTTTACATTTATTTTAAACAGATGCTGTGGATTTTTTATTTTATTATACAAGAAATATTGCAGAAAAAAAGACAAAAACTGATTTTATTTTATTTTTTCAAAGATGGAAACACTTTGACTAGTTGACTAAAGGAGAAGAGGGGGGGGGGATATGAAGAGGATCACATCAGGAATTACTAGTCTCAAGCTTCAACCTTTCTGCAACTGGTTCTCTTCTTTAAAAGACCAAATCATTCTTCTTGGTTTCTGCTAACGATGTCGTCTATCTCTTCTCTCTGCCTCGTCACCCCCCCCCCCACACACACTATACGCAGCAGCGCTCTTTACGTTTTGAAACAACTCTTATCATTAAAAACAAAAACAAAATAAACCAGGAAAAAGTTAAGTTCATCTTCCTGTCCTTTCTCCAATTTCATTTCTTTCATCCAGACAAAAATAGGCAGTCGGAGTTAGAGAAGCCAAAAACCTAACAGCCTCAAAAACAGTAGAAGGGCGGTGGTGGGGGGAGGAAGGGGGAGAGGGGGTTTGGGTGGAAGGGGTGGTATAGTATTCATCATCATCATCAATCAGCAGCCTGCTAATGGATGGATGGGATGGATCCGTGTGACAGGAGACACGGTGTCTGTCTGTGGAAGGTGTTAGAGGTGGGGCACAGACACTTGGTTGGTTACAGTCTGTGGTTATGGTGGGTTAAGGAGGAAGAAGAGAGAGAGAGGAGGAAGAAGAGAGAGAGAGGAGGAAGAAGAGAGAGGAGGAAGAAGAGAGAGAGAGGAGGAAGAAGAGAGAGGAGGAAGAAGAGAGAGGAGGAAGAAGAGAGAGGAGGAGAGGAGGAGGGATGAGGAAGCGGGAAGAGGAAGAGGAGAGTTGCTCAGTTGTGGATCTTGATAGCTTTCTCCAGGTAGGTATAGCGACCTCTCTTCGGGGCTTTGTTGAAGTGGTCCAGGCCTAACCAGGGTCGAGGGTGGGACATGTTACCTAGAGGGGAGAGGAGGGATGTTACAAAACCACAGCACATAGTTAACATTCTGAGAGAGGAAGCCTGGTGGTGGTGGTAGTAGTGTTACAATACCACAGCACATAGTTAACATTCTGAGAGAGAGGAAGCCTGGTGGTGGTGGTAGTTGGTAGTAGGAGTTAGCAGTAGTAGTGTCACAATACCACAGCACATTGTTAACATTCTGAGAGAGAGGAAGCCTGGTGGTGGTGGTGGTAGTTGGTAGTAGTTGTAGTAGTGTTAGTAGTTGGTAGTACTAGTAACAGTGGTAGTAGTTAGTAGCAGTGATAGTATTAGAAGTAGTTGGTAGTAGAAGTGGCAGCGGTAGTTAGTAGTAGTAGTGGAAGCGGTAGTTAGTAGTAGAAGTGGCAGCGGTAGTTAGTAGTAGAAGTGGCAGTGGTAGTTAGTAGTAGTAGTGGCAGCGGTAGTAGAAGTGGCAGCGGTAGTTAGCAGTAGAAGTGGCAGCGGTAGTTAGTAGTAGTAGTGGCAGCGGTAGTTAGTAGTAGTAGTGGCAGCGGTAGTAGAAGTGGCAGCGGTAGTTAGCGGTAGTAGAAGTGGCAGCGGTAGTTAGCAGTAGAAGTGGCAGCGGTAGTTAGCAGTAGAAGTGGCAGCGGTAGTTAGCAGTAGAAGTGGCAGCGGTAGTTAGCAGTAGAAGTGGCAGCGGTAGTTAGCAGTAGAAGTGGCAGCGGTAGTTAGCAGTAGAAGTGGCAGCGGTAGTTAGCAGTAGAAGTGGCAGCGGTAGTTAGCAGTAGAAGTGGCAGCGGTAGTTAGCAGTAGAAGTGGCAGCGATAGTTAGCAGTAGTAGTGGCAGCGGTAGTAGAAGTGGCAGCGGTAGTTAGCAATAGAAGTGGCAGCGGTAGTTAGCAGTAGAAGTGGCAGCGGTAGTTAGCAGTAGAAGTGGCAGCGGTAGTTAGCAGTAGAAGTGGCAGCGATAGTTAGCAGTAGAAGTGGCAGCGATAGTTAGCAGTAGAAGTGGCAGCGGTAGTTAGCAGTAGTAGTGGCAGCGGTAGTTAGTAGTAGTAGTGGCAGCGGTAGTTAGTAGTAGTAGTGGCAGCGGTAGTTAGTAGTAGAAGTGGCAGCGGTAGTTAGTAGTAGTAGTGGCAGCGGTAGTTAGTAGTAGAAGTGGCAGTTAGCAGTAGAAGTGGCAGCGGTAGTTAGCAGTAGAAGTGGCAGCGGTAGTTAGCAGTAGTAGTGGCAGCGGTAGTTAGCAGTAGTAGTGGCAGCGGTAGTTAGCAGTAGTAGTGGCAGCGGTAGTTAGCAGTAGTAGTGGCAGCGGTAGTTAGCAGTAGTAGTGGCAGCGGTAGTTAGCAGTAGTAGTGGCAGCGGTAGTTAGTAGTAGAAGTGGCAGCGGTAGTTAGTAGTAGAAGTGGCAGCGGTAGTTAGTAGTAGTAGTGGCAGCGGTAGTTAGTAGTAGAAGTGGCAGCGGTAGTTAGTAGTAGTAGTGGCAGCGGTAGTTAGTAGTAGTAGTGGCAGCGGTAGTTAGTAGTAGCAGCGGTAGTTAGTAGTAGCAGCGGTAGTTAGTAGTAGCAGCGGTAGTTAGTAGTAGTGTGTCAGCTACATGCACAAGCACAGCCTGGCTAGCTACCGCCCCCCTCTAGAGAAGACAGGTAGCCTGGCTAGCTACCGCCCCCCCCCCCCCCCTAGAGAAGACAGGTAGCCTGGCTAGCTACCGCCCCCCCCCCCTAGAGAAGACAGGTAGCCTGGCTAGCTACCGCCCCCCCCCTAGAGAAGACAGGTAGCCTGGCTAGCTACCGCCCCCCCCCTAGAGAAGACAGGTAGCCTGGCTAGCTACCGCCCCCCCTAGAGAAGACAGGTAGCCTGGCTAGCTACCGCCCCCCCCTAGAGAAGACAGGTAGCCTGGCTAGCTACCGCCCCCCTCTAGAGAAGACAAGAAGCCTGGATAGCTACCGCCCCCCCTAGAGAAGACAGGTAGCCTGGCTAGCTACCGCCCCCCCTAGAGAAGACAGGTAGCCTGGCTAGCTACCCCCCCCCCCCCCCCCCTAGAGAAGACAGGTAGCCTGGCTAGCTACCGCCCCCCCCCCCTAGAGAAGACAGGTAGCCTGGCTAGCTACCGCCCCCCCCCCCTAGAGAAGACAGGTAGCCTGGCTAGCTACCGCCCCCCCCCCCCCTAGAGAAGACAGGTAGCCTGGCTAGCTACCGCCCCCCCCCCCCCTAGAGAAGACAGGTAGCCTGGCTAGCTACCGCCCCCCCCCCTAGAGAAGACAGGTAGCCTGGCTAGCTACCGCCCCCCCCCCCTAGAGAAGACAGGTAGCCTGGCTAGCTACCGCCCCCCCCCCTAGAGTAGACAGGTAGCCTGGCTAGCTACCCCCCCCCCCCCCCTAGAGAAGACAGGTAGCCTGGCTAGCTACCGCCCCCCCCTAGAGAAGACAGGTAGCCTGGCTAGCTACCCCCCCCCCCCCCCCCTAGAGAAGACAGGTAGCCTGGCTAGCTACCGCCCCCCCCCCCCTAGAGAAGACAGGTAGCCTGGCTAGCTACCGCCCCCCCCCCCCCTAGAGAAGACAGGTAGCCTGGCTAGCTACCGCCCCTAGAGAAGACAGGTAGCCTGGCTAGCTACCGCCCCCTAGAGAAGACAGGTATCCTGGCTAGCTACCGCCCCCCCCCCCCCTAGAGAAGACAGGTAGCCTGGCTAGCTACCGCCCCCCCCCCCCTAGAGAAGACAGGTAGCCTGGCTAGCTACCGCCCCCCCCCTAGAGAAGACAGGTAGCCTGGCTAGCTACCCCCCCCCCCCCCCCCCTAGAGAAGACAGGTAGCCTGGCTAGCTACCGCCCCCCCCCCCCCTAGAGAAGACAGGTAGCCTGGCTAGCTACCGCCCCCCCCCCCCCTAGAGAAGACAGGTAGCCTGGCTAGCTACCGCCCCCTAGAGAAGACAGGTAGCCTGGCTAGCTACCGCCCCCTAGAGAAGACAGGTATCCTGGCTAGCTACCGCCCCCCCCCCCCCCCTAGAGAAGACAGGTAGCCTGGCTAGCTACCGCCCCCCCCCCCCCCTAGAGAAGACAGGTAGCCTGGCTAGCTACCGCCCCCCCCCTAGAGAAGACAGGTAGCCTGGCTAGCTACCCCCCCCCCCCCCCCCCCCCCCTAGAGAAGACAGGTAGCCTGGCTAGCTACCGCCCCCCCCCCCCCTAGAGAAGACAGGTAGCCTGGCTAGCTACCGCCCCCTAGAGAAGACAGGTAGCCTGGCTAGCTACCGCCCCTAGAGAAGACAGGTAAGCCTGGCTAGCTACCGCCCCTAGAGAAGACAGGTAGCCTGGCTAGCTACCGCCCCCTAGAGAAGACAGGTAGCCTGGCTAGCTACCGCCCCCTAGAGAAGACAGGTAGCCTGGCTAGCTACCGCCCCCTAGAGAAGACAGGTAGCCTGGCTAGCTACCGCCCCCTAGAGAAGACAGGTAGCCTGGCTAGCTACCGCCCCCTAGAGAAGACAGGTAGCCTGGCTAGCTACCGCCCCCTAGAGAAGACAGGTAGCCTGGCTAGCTACCGCCCCCTAGAGAAGACAGGTAGCCTGGCTAGCTACCGCCCCCTAGAGAAGACAGGTAGCCTGGCTAGCTACCGCCCCCTAGAGAAGACAGGTAGCCTGGCTAGCTACCGCCCCCTAGAGAAGACAGGTAGCCTGGCTAGCTACCGCCCCCTAGAGAAGACAGGTAGCCTGGCTAGCTACCGCCCCCTAGAGAAGACAAGTAGCCTGGCTAGCTACCGCCCCCTAGAGAAGACAAGTAGCCTGGCTAGCTACCGCCCCCTAGAGAAGAGTGGATCCTCTCAATCCGTACACGACATTGGACAAGAAGTCCCGAAAGTAACAGAAATTGTAGTACCGAACCGTTTTTCATGTTCTAGTGTTCAAAAGAGTACCAAAGTTTTGGCATACCGTGCAACACTAGTAGTTAGTAGTACTGTACCTGGCTGTGGCTGGAAGTCTTTCAGGTTGACCTCGTACTCATCCTCAGTGAGGTACTGATGCCGGCCCATCATCACTATCGCAAACTTGAACTGCAGACAAACAAAGAACACAGTGAGTATTCAGTAAGGGGTTAATACTCCTCCCTCCTGGTTATAACAGGTCATAGAGCCGTTTATACTCCTCCCTCCTGGTTATAACAGGTCATCACTGGTTATAACTGCTCATCACTGGTTATAACTGCTCATCACTCAACAGGTCAGTAAGGGGTTAATACTCCTCCCTCCTGGTTATAACTGCTCATCACTGGTTATAACTGTTCATCACTGGTTATAACTGCTCATCACTGGTTATAACTGTTCATCACTGGTTATAACTGTTCATCACTGGTTATAACTGTTCATCACTGGTTATAACAGGTCATAGAGCCGTTTATACTCCTCCCTCCTGGTTATAACTGCTCATCACTGGTTATAACTGCTCATCACTGGTTATAACTGCTCATCACTGGTTATAACTGCTCATCACTGGTTATAACTGCTCATCACTCAACAGGTCAGTAGTTTATACTCCACCCTCCTGGTTATAACTGCTCATCACGGGTTATAACTGCTCATCACTGGTTATAACTGCTCATCACTCAACAGGTCAGAAAGGGGTTAATACTCCTCCCTCCTGGTTATAACTGCTCATCACTGGTTATAACTGCTCATCACTGGTTATAACTGCTCATCACTCAACAGGTCAGTTAGGGGTTTATACTCCACCCTCCTGGTTATAGATGGCTGACGGATGTAGCAGCATAGCGGCTAGGCTATAGATGGCTGATGGATGTAGCAGCATAGCGGCTAGGCTATAGATGGCTGACGGATGTAGCAGCATAGCGGTTCGGCTATAGATGGCTGACGGATGTAGCAGCATAGTGGTTCGGCTATAGATGGCTGATGAATGTAGCAGCATAGCGGCTAGGCTATAGATGGCTGATGGATGTAGCAGCATAGCGGTTCGGCTATAGATGGCTGATGGATGTAGCAGCATAGCGGTTCGGCTATAGATGGCTGATGGATGTAGCAGCATAGCGTTTCGGCTATAGATGGCTGATGGATGTAGCAGCATAGCGGCTAGGCTATAGATGGCTGATGGATGTAGCATCATAGTGGCTAGGCTATAGATGGCTGATGGATGTAGCATCATAGTGGCTAGGCTATAGATGGCTGATGGATGTAGCATCATAGCGGCTAGGCTATAGATGTAGCATCATAGCGGCTAGGCTATAGATGGCTGATGGATGTAGCAGCATAGCGGCTAGGCTATAGATGGCTGATGGATGTAGCAGCATAGCAGCTAGGCTATAGATGGCTGATGGATGTAGCAGCATAGCGGCTAGGCTATAGATGGCTGTAGCATCATAGCGGCTAGGCTATAGATGGCTGTAGCATCATAGCGGCTAGGCTATAGATGGATGTAGCATCAGAGCGGCTAGGCTATAAATGGCTGTAGACAGTAGGCGTTTTTAACAACGGTTTTCGCCGCAATTCCATTTCAAAACGTCGCTCAAATGTCAGTATGATTGTGTGTATCAAAACGCTCCGTCGCTCAACTGTCAGTATGATTGTGTGTATCAAAACGCTCCCTTCACGTGCTAAGTGGGAGTGGGAGCCAGCAGAGAAACAAGGGGCTGGGTTTCAGACTCATAAAAGACACACCCTTGTCTATGGTACCTTATGCTCTTGGGGGACTCCCCGTTTAGAAGTGTACAATTATGTTGATGTCAGGGGCCTGAAACGTCCCCATAATTCAATTCACCATGGTTGTACATCCCCGCTAAGAAAAGTCAGCTGAAACTTTAACCTCACCGTCAATACGGAGAAGTCAACATACGGAGAAGTCAACATACGGAGAAGTCAACATACGGAGAAGTCAATACGGAGAAGTCAATACGGAGAAGTCAACATACGGAGAAGTCAATACGGAGAAGTCAACATACGGAGAAGTCAACATACGGAGAAGTCAACATACGGAGAAGTCAATACGGTGGAAGTAAAAAACGAATGTAAAACGTGTAGCAAAATGTGCTACTAATGCACACGACGGCACAAACACGTCTCGTAAAACTAATGTTGTTTCTGTTTGGTTCGCATTTGGAAATGGTAGAAATAAAACATTTTCCTTATTCAGAAGTTCCAGCTAGGCAGGCTAACGTTAGTTAGCTAATTAATTTGCTAGCTATCATACAGTAGGCAGGCTAACGTTAGTTAGCTAATTAATTTGCTAGCTATCATACAGTAGGCAGGCTAACGTTAGTTAGCTAATTAATTTGCTAGCTATCATACAGTAGGCAGGCTAACGTTAGTTAGCTAATTAATTTGCTAGCTATCATACAGTAGGCAGGCTAACGTTAGTTAGCTAATTAATTTGCTAGCTATCATACAGTAGGCAGGCTAACGTTAGTTAGCTAATTAATTTGCTAGCTATCATACAGTAGGCAGGCTAACGTTAGTTAGCTAATTAATTTGCTAGCTATCATACAGTAGGCAGGCTAACGTTAGTTAGCTAATTAATTTGCTAGCTATCATACAGTAGGCAGGCTAACGTTAGTTAGCTAATTAATTTGCTAGCTATCATACAGTAGGCAGGCTAACGTTAGTTAGCTAATTAATTTGCTAGCTATCATACAGTAGGCAGGCTAACGTTAGTTAGCTAATTAATTTGCTAGCTATCATACAGTAGGCAGGCTAACGTTAGTTAGCTAATTAATTTGCTAGCTATCATACAGTAGGCAGGCTAACGTTAGTTAGCTAATTAATTTGCTAGCTATCATACAGTAGGCAGGCTAACGTTAGTTAGCTAATTAATTTGCTAGCTATCCTACAGTAGGTGTCTAATAATTATATAACGTTAATATAAGTAGACATGCAATCATAATTGACTGTAACACATATAAAGCATCCACAAGCTACCGATGGCTGAAAACACAATTGCGGGATGAGACGAATTTCCGGGCAAGGGTGGTCCATTTAAAAACCTAAATCATTAAGTTTCCACTTCATTTGAGGGCTGAGGGGAGAAGGTGTCTTTTAAGTGTTTGGAATGCAGCCAAGGACTGGGCAGACACTGTCATTGCAGGAAGCAGGTTAATTGTACATTACTGTTGACCAAATAATGGTTTTTAGAACACAAAAAATCTGCAGTTGTGTAGCCTAATCATCGAAATTACCGATATTATCAAAATTACTTCGGTAAGAGGGCAATGGTGAGGGAGGAGGAGAGAGAGAAGGCGAGAGAGGGAAGGGAGAAATAGGGAGGGATTGAAGACGGGGAAGAAATACTGACCTTCTCAAACTCTTTCTCCTGGATTTCCAGCATGCTCTGAATCCTCCTCATCACATCTCTGAACGGCTCACCCTGAGAACACACACAGAGGTAGTCAAACGCACAGGAAAAACCCAGCAGCGTTACAATCCTCCAAGCTATTTAAAGGCACAGTCAATTTAGTGTATGTAAACTTCTGACCCACTGGAATTGTGATACAGTGAATAAG
This sequence comes from Oncorhynchus kisutch, assembly GCF_002021735.2. Taxonomy (NCBI): domain Eukaryota; kingdom Metazoa; phylum Chordata; class Actinopteri; order Salmoniformes; family Salmonidae; genus Oncorhynchus; species Oncorhynchus kisutch. The sequence goes on from NW_022261983.1 coordinate 16,708,191, forward strand.
TGAAATAATCTGTCTGTAAACAATTGTGGAAAAAATTACTTGTGTCATGCACAAAGTAGATGTCCTAACCGACTTGCCAAAACTATAGTTTGTTAACAAGAAATTTGTGGAGTGGTTGAAAAGCGAGTTTTAATGACTCCAACCTAAGTGTATGTGAACTTCCAACTTCAACTGTATATCAAACCTTTGATCTACTCAACGATCCATTATTAGTGTGTTCTAACCACTCCTATAAAAACGATGCATTATCAGACACTCAACAAGAAGGTCTGGTTTCATTATTACTGAAACAGGCCCGGAAAAAAAATAATAATAATAATAATAATAATTGGAGGCCCCTTTACACTTCATTGCTGTGATGCAAAACTCCTGACAAAATGCAGAGCGAATAGAACAACTTCGAAAAAGACCTTTGATAAATCTTGGGGAATCTCTTGTACAACAGGTTAAAGTCTTTGATAAATCTTGGGGAATCTCTTGTACAACAGGTTAAAGTCTTTGATACATCTTGGGGAATCTCTTGTACAACAGGTTAAAGTCATGTACAGCAACACCAAGATTTAAAACAGTAAAATAAACGTCTCAGAAAGTATTGAACTGCCCAGAGGAGTTAAACAAGGTTGTCCGTTGTCTCCATATGTATTTGTTCTGGCCATTGAAATGCTCTCTTAAGTTTGGATCGAACAATAACATCAAGGGTTTACAAAATCAGACTAAAAACAAGTGTTAATATATGCAGATGACTCAAGTTTCTGAACTTTTTATATAAAAAAATTGACATGTTTTTATTTGTATTTTTAAATCACACCGTTTAACGCCAATCAAACCACAGTTTATGTATTCACTAATGGCACTATCTACGCCAGACTACTCATCTTTCAAATTATATATGAGCAAATAATATTGACATTTATTTGGAATGGTAACCCGGACAAAATTAAAACATGCTTATTTATATAATGAATATGTTTGGGGGACTGAAATGTAATATATTAAAAAACATTAAAAGATCTCACTAAAAGCTTCACTCATACAAAAGTTATACTGAAACCCAAAATGGTTCCTCAGTAGCAACATTTGTTGTTAATCCACAATACTAATCTAGTGAAAAGGAACCCTGCACACAATATGAATATGCATCCGGTTTGCAACAAGGCACTAAAGTAATACTGCAAAAAATGTGGCAAAGCAATGAACTTTTTGTTAGATATCTTGTTTTAACAACATTATGTGGCAAAAATAGTAGCAGTGCAGTACAACTTTACCATCAGCTACAGTAGACTAGACACCTCTGTCTGAGACAGCAGGACAGACATGCTTCAGCATTAGGCTGTCAGTCCCACCAGATCCAGTCAGACCAGTCAGACCCACCAGATCCAGTCAGACCAGTCAGTCCCACCAGATCCAGTCAGACCAGTCAGTCCCACCAGATCCAGTCAGACCAGTCAGTCCCACCAGATCCAGTCAGACCAGTCAGTCCCGCCAGATCCAGTCAGTCCCGCCAGATCCAGTCAGTCCCGCCAGATCCAGTCAGACCAGTCAGTCCCGCCAGATCCAGTCAGTCCCACCAGATCCAGTCAGACCAGTCAGTCCCACCAGATCCAGTCAGACCAGTCAGTCCCACCAGATCCAGTCAGTCAGAACAGTCAGTCCCACCAGATCCAGTCAGAACAGTCAGTCCCACCAGATCCAGTCAGAATAGTCAGTCCCACCAGATCCAGTCAGTCAGAACAGTCAGTCCCACCAGATCCAGTCAGAATAGTCAGTCCCACCAGATCCAGTCAGTGAGACATGAAACAGAGTGAGACAACACACCTGTCTGATCTTCAACAGGAAAGACAACACACCTGTCTGATCTTCAACAGGAAAGACAACACACCTGTCTGATCTTCAACAGGAAAGGGATTCCAAACGTTCCAAAGACCTCCTTGTGGAAATGTGCGACGGGAATCAACATCTCAGTGTCCTTATCCAGGTCTACCTGGTCCAGAGGAAGTTCCTAGAGCGAGAGAGAGAGGGGTTAGGAGGAGAGGAGGAACATACCTCTATTCTGAAGGTGTGGAGAGAGAGAGAGAGAGAGAGAGAGAGAGAGAGAGAGAGACACAGAGAGACAGAGAGAGAGAGACAGAGAGAGAGAGAACAAGAGGAGAAAGAACAAACCTCTATTCTGAAGGTACGGCTGGCGGCGGGAGATAAACATTCTAACAGCTCGTCCTCCTGGTGAACCCCGATGATCTTATAGCTTACTATCTCCAACAGTCTGGGGAGAGAGAGGGAGGGGGAATGAGAGGGAGGAGGGAAGGAGGGGGAAAGAGGAGAGGGAGGAGGGAGGGAGGGGGAAAGAGGAGAGAGTGGGAGGGAGAGAGAGGGCGTGAGGGAGGGAGAGAGAGGGCGTGAGGGAGAGAGAGAGGGCGTGAGGGAGAGAGAGAGGGCGTGAGGGAGAGAGAGAGAGAGTGAGAGGTTAGAGGCAGGGTGGAGAAAAGTAGAGAACAGCAGCAGTCATGCCTAATAATAGCATTGAAGAACCCCAGGGTGTAATACAGGCCTGACCACCATTAATACCATTGAAGAACCCAAGGGTGTAATACAGGCCTGACCACCATTAATACCATTGAAGAACCCCAGGGTGTAATACAGGCCTGACCACCATTAATACCATTGAAGAACCCCAGGGTGCAATACAGGCCTGACCACCATTAATACCATTGAAGAACCCCAAGATGTAATACAGGCCTGACCACCAGAGGTATAATAATACCATTGAAGAACCCCAGGGTGTAATACAGGCCTGACCACCAGAGGGCAGCACTGTGGTGACAGTCTCTCTGCTTACCGGAGCTTCTCTGAGCCTTTGTCGGAGAGCTCCACAGCTTTTTTACATTCCTCCAGCAGGTCCCTGACACAGCCGTGTTTATCTGGGTAGAGAGTGATCTCCTGGAGGGAGAGAGTTAGTCATTTATTCATCATCAGGGTCAAAAAGGTTAGAAAGCCTGAGTGAGATCACATTTTTCATACGAGGTGACAGTACAGAATGTTACTTTTTATTCGAGGGCATTTTCATACACATGTTTATTTTATTTCTACATCTAGTTCCCCCTTTTGAAGACGTCATAAGTATCGAGACAAATTCACTTGGGTGTATTAAAATAGTGAAAGGTTTTGTGTTTGGTCCCATATTTCTAGCACGCAACGAATAGATCAAGCTTGTGACTCTACCAACTTGTCAGATACATTTGCAGCTTGTTTTGGTGTAACATTAAAAGATCAGGCCCCGCCCCCCACTACCACCAATAACAGGGCGGTATGATCAGGCCCCGCCCCCCACTACCACCAATAACAGGGCGGTATGATCATGCCCCGCCCCACACTACTACCAATAACAGGGCGGTATGATCATGCCCCGCCCCACACTACTACCAATAACAGGGCGGTATGATCAGGCCCCGCCCCACACTACTACCAATAACAGGGCGGTATGATCATGCCCCGCCCCACACTACTACCAATAACAGGGCGGTATGATCAGGCCCCGCCCCACACTACTACCAATAACAGGGCGGTATGATCAGGCCCCGCCCCACACTTACTACCAATAACAGGGCGGTATGATCAGGCCCCGCCCCACACTACTACCAATAACAGGGCGGTATGATCATGCCCCGCCCCACACTACTACCAATAACAGGGAGGTATGATCAGGCCCCGCCCCACACTACTACCAATAACAGGGCGGTATGATCATGCCCCGCCCCACACTACTACCAATAACAGGGCGGTATGATCAAGCCTCGCCCCCCCACTACTACCAATAACAGGGCGGTATGATCAAGCCTCGCCCCCCCCACTACTACCAATAACAGGGCGGTATGATCAAGCCCCGCCCCCCACTACTACCAATAACAGGGCAGTATGATCATGCCCTGCCCCACACTACCAATAACAGGGCGTTATGATCAGGCCCCGCCCCCCACCATAACCAATAACAGGGCGGTAAGATCATGCCCCGCACCCCACCATAACCAATAACAGGGCGGTATGATCATGCCCCCCCCCCCCCCCCCCACCATAACCAATAACAGGGCGGTATGATCATGCCCCGCCCCCCCCACCATAACCAATAACAGGGCGGTATGATCATGCCCCGCCCCCCACCATAACCAATAACAGGGCAGTATGATCATGGCCCGCCCCCCACCATAACCAATAACAGGGGAGCAATTTTGGGGCGGTATGATCATTACTATTCATGATTCATTCAGGATGATCTGTAACCATGGTAGCATCCACATTCATGTAGAAGTGTTTAGAAACATTCCATTCTTATTTACAATAAAAGTGACTCTAAAATGACAAAACATTATTTACCCTTCATTTCTATTGGGCACAACATATTCATCCAACTAGTTGGTAGTCACAAGCTTGATGGATGTAGTCATTGCATGCTAGGAATATGGGACCAAATACTAAACCTTTGACTATTTTAATACATGATACTAGATACATGAAGTGCTTTAATTTCTAAAACAGTAAAACAGATGTGAAAATACCCGCAAATAAAAAAATGTGACATTCTGTTCTGTCGCCTCAGGAAACATCAAATTCAAAAAGCTGGAGAATAAATTAAATGTCGTCTCTACTGTGTGTAATCTAAATGTCGTCTCTCTACTGTGTGTAATATAAATGTCGTCTCTCTACTGTGTGTAATATAAATGTCGTCTCTCTACTGTGTGTAATCTAAATGTTGTCTCTACTGTGTGTAATCTAAATGTTGTCTCTACTGTGTGTAATCTAAATGTTGTCTCTCTACTGTGTGTAATCTAAATGTTGTCTCTACTGTGTGTAATCTAAATGTCCTCTCTACTGTGTGTAATCTAAATGTCGTCTCTCTACTGTGTGTAATCTAAATGTTGTCTCTCTACTGTGTGTAATCTAAACGTCGTCTCTCTACTGTGTGTAATCTAAATGTTGTCTCTACTGTGTGTAATCTAAATGTTGTCTCTCTACTGTGTGTAATCTAAATGTCTCTACTGTGTGTAATATAAATGTCTCTACTGTGTGGTAATCTAAATGTCGTCTCTCTACTGTGTGTAATCTAAATGTCGTCTCTCTACTGTGTGTAATCTAAATGTCTCTACTGTGTGTAATCTAAATGTCTCTACTGTGTGTAATCTAAATGTCGTCTCTCTACTGTGTGTAATCTAAATGTTGTCTCTCTATTGTGTGTAATCTAAATGTTGTCTCTCTACTGTGTGTAATCTACATGTCGTCTACTGTGTGTAATATAAATGTCGTCTCTGTGTGTAATGTTGTCTCTACTGTAATATAAACGTCTCTCTACTGTGTGTAATCTAAATGTTGTCTACTGTGTGTAATCTAAACGTCTCTCTACTGTGTGTAATATAAATGTTGTCTACTGTGTGTAATGTAAACAGGGAGGGGGTGTGATGTTGTCTCTACTATAATATAAATGTTGTCTCTGTGTGTAATGTAAACAGGGAGGGGGGTGTGATGTTGTCTACTGTGTGTAATGTAAACAGGGAGGGGGTGTGATGTTGTCTCTACTATAATATAAATGTTGTCTACTGTGTGTAATGTAAACAGGGAGGGGGTGTGATGTTGTCTCTGTGTGTAATGTAAACAGGGAGGGGGTGTGATGTGGTCTCTGTGTGTAATGTAAACAGGGAGGGGGTGTGATGGTACCTCTACTGTGTGTAATGTAAACAGGGAGGGGGTGTGATGGTACCTCTACTGTGTGTAATGTAAACAGGGAGGGGGTGTGATGGTACCTCTGTGTGTAATGTAAACAGGGAGGGGGTGTGATGGTACCTCTGTGTGTAATGTAAACAGGGAGGGGGTGTGATGGTACCTCTACTGTGTGTAATGTAAACAGGGAGGGGGTGTGATGGTACCTCTACTGTGTGTAATGTAACAGGGAGGGGGTGTGATGGTACCTCTACTGTGTGTAATGTAAACAGGGAGGGGGTGTGATGGTACCTCTACTGTGTGTAATGTAAACAGGGAGGGGGTGTGATGGTACCTCTACTGTGTGTAATGTAAACAGGGGAGGGGGTGTGATGGTACCTCTACTGTGTGTAATGTAAACAGGGAGGGGGTGTGATGTCGTCTCTGTGTGTAATGTAAACAGGGAGGGGGTGTGATGGTACCTCTGTGTGTAATGTAAACAGGGAGGGGGTGTGATGGTACCTCTGTGTGTAATGTAAACAGGGAGGGGGTGTGATGTTGTCTCTACTGTAATATAAATGTTGTCTACTGTGTGTAATGTAAACAGGGAGGGGGTGTGATGGTACCTCTACTGTGTGTAATGTAAACAGGGAGGGGGTGTGATGGTACCTCTACTGTGTGTAATGTAAACAGGGAGGGGGTGTGATGGTACCTCTGTGTGTAATGTAAACAGGGAGGGGGTGTGATGGTACCCTTACTGTGTGTAATGTAAACAGGGAGGGGGTGTGATGGTACCTCTACTGTGTGTAATGTAAACAGGGAGGGGGTGTGATGGTACCTCTACTGTGTGTAATGTAAACAGGGAGGGGGTGTGATGGTACCTCTACTGTGTGTAATGTAAACAGGGAGGGGGTGTGATGGTACCTCTTGGTTGTAATGTAAACAGGGAGGGGGGTGTGATGGTACCTCTACTGTGTGTAATGTAAACAGGGAGGGGTGTGATGGTACCTCTACTGTGTGTAATGTAAACAGGGAGGGGTGTGATGGTACCTCTACTGTGTGTAATGTAAACAGGGAGGGGGTGTGATGGTACCTCTACTGTGTGTAATGTAAACAGGGAGGGGGTGTGATGGTACCTCTACTGTGTGTAATGTAAACAGGGAGGGGGTGTGATGGTACCTCTACTGTGGTGTAATGTAAACAGGGAGGGGGTGTGATGGTACCTCTACTGTGTGTAATGTAAACAGGGAGGGGGTGTGATGGTACCTCTACTGTGTGTAATGTAAACAGGGAGGGGGTGTGATGGTACCTCTACTGTGTGTAATGTAAACAGGGAGGGGGTGTGGATGGTACCTCTACTGTGTGTAATGTAAACAGGGAGGGGGGTGTGATGTCGTCTCTGTGTGTAATGTAAACAGGGAGGGGGTGTGATGGTACCTCTGTGTGTAATGTAAACAGGGAGGGGGTGTGATGGTACCTCTGTGTGTAATGTAAACAGGGAGGGGGTGTGATGGTACCTCTGTGTGTAATGTAAACAGGGAGGGGGTGTGATGGTACCTCTACTGTGTGTAATGTAAACAGGGAGGGGGTGTGATGGTACCTCTACTGTGTGTAATGTAAACAGGGAGGGGGTGTGATGGTACCTCTGTGTGTAATGTAAACAGGGAGGGGGTGTGATGGTACCTCTACTGTGTGTAATGTAAACAGGGAGGGGGTGTGATGGTACCTCTACTGTGTGTAATGTAAACAGGGAGGGGGTGTGATGGTACCTCTACTGTGTGTAATGTAAACAGGGAGGGGGGTGTGATGGTACCTCTACTGTGTGTAATGTAAAACAGGGAGGGGGTGTGATGGTACCATCTACTGTGTGTAATGTAAACAGGGAGGGGGTGTGATGGTACCTCTACGTGTGTAATGTAAACAGGGAGGGGGTGTGATGGTACCTCTACTGTGTGTAATGTAAACAGGGAGGGGGTGTGATGGTACCCTCTACTGTGTGTAATGTAAACAGGGAGGGGGTGATGTACCTCTACTGTGTGATGTAAACAGGGAGGGGTGTGATGGTACCTCTACTGTGTGTAATGTAAACAGGGAGGGGGTGTGATGGTACCTCTACTGTGTGTAATGTAAACAGGGAGGGGGGTGTGATGGTACCTCTACTGTGTGTAATGTAAACAGGGAGGGGGTGTGATGGTACCTCTACTGTGTGTAATGTAAACAGGGAGGGGGTGTGATGGTACCTCTACTGTGTGTAATGTAAACAGGGAGGGGGTGTGATGGTACCTCTACTGTGTGTAATGTAAACAGGGAGGGGGTGTGATGGTACCTCTGTGTGTAATGTAAACAGGGAGGGGGTGTGATGTCGTCTCTGTGTGTAATGTAAACAGGGAGGGGGTGTGATGGTACCTCTACTGTGTGTAATGTAAACAGGGAGGGGGTGTGATGGTACCTCTGTGTGTAATGTAAACAGGGAGGGGGTGTGATGGTACTCTACTGTGTGTAATGTAAACAGGGAGGGGGTGTGATGGTACCTCTGTGTGTAATGTAAACAGGGAGGGGGTGTGATGGTACCTCTGTGTGTAATGTAAACAGGGAGGGGGTGTGATGGTACCTCTGTGTGTAATGTAAACAGGGAGGGGGTGTGATGTCCGTCTCTGTGTGTAATGTAAACAGGGAGGGGGTGTGATGGTACCTCTACTGTGTGTAATGTAAACAGGGAGGGGGTGTGATGGTACCTCTACTGTGTGTAATGTAAACAGGGAGGGGGTGTGATGGTACCTCTACTGTGTGTAATGTAAACAGGGAGGGGGTGTGATGTTACCTCTACTGTGTGTAATGTAAACAGGGAGGGGGTGTGATGTTACCTCTACTGTGTGTAATGTAAACAGGGAGGGGGTGTGATGGTACCTCTACTGTGTGTAATGTAAACAGGGAGGGGGTGTGATGGTACCTCTACTGTGTGTAATGTAAACAGGGAGGGGGTGTGATGGTACCTCTACTGTGTGTAATGTAAACAGGGAGGGGGTGTGATGGTACCTCTGTGTGTAATGTAAACAGGGAGGGGGTGTGATGGTACCTCTACTGTGTGTAATGTAAACAGGGAGGGGGTGTGATGGTACCTCTACTGTGTGTAATGTAAACAGGGAGGGGGTGTGATGGTACCTCTACTGTGTGTAATGTAAACAGGGAGGGGGTGTGATGGTACCTCTGTGTGTAATGTAAACAGGGAGGGGGTGTGATGGTGTCTCTGTGTGTAATGTAAACAGGGAGGGGGTGTGATGGTACCTCTACTGTGTGTAATGTAAACAGGGAGGGGCTGTGATGGTACCTCTGTGTGTAATGTAAACAGGGAGGGGGTGTGATGGTACCTCTACTGTGTGTAATGTAAACAGGGAGGGGGTGTGATGGTACCTCTACTGTGTGTAATGTAAACAGGGAGGGGGTGTGATGGTACCTCTACTGTGTGTAATGTAAACAGGGAGGGGGTGTGATGGTACCTCTGTGTGTAATGTAAACAGGGAGGGGGTGTGATGGTACCTCTACTGTGTGTAATGTAAACAGGGAGGGGGTGTGATGGTACCTCTACTGTGTGTAATGTAAACAGGGAGGGGGTGTGATGGTACCTCTACTGTGTGTAATGTAAACAGGGAGGGGGTGTGATGGTACCTCTACTGTGTGTAATGTAAACAGGGAGGGGGTGTGATGGTACCTCTACTGTGTGTAATGTAAACAGGGAGGGGGTGTGATGGTACCTCTGTGTGTAATGTAAACAGGGAGGGGGTGTGATGGTACCTCTACTGTGTGTAATGTAAACAGGGAGGGGGTGTGATGGTACCTCTACTGTGTGTAATGTAAACAGGGAGGGGGTGTGATGGTACCTCTGTGTGTAATGTAAACAGGGAGGGGGTGTGATGGTACCTCTACTGTGTGTAATGTAAACAGGGAGGGGGTGTGATGGTACCTCTGTGTGTAATGTAAACAGGGAGGGGGTGTTACCTCTTCTCTGTATTGGCTGGTGAGCCATATGGACTTAAAGCTCCTCCTGTTCTCAAAGTCTGTGATCTTCATCTTCAACTGAGAGGAGACAACATTAACAGTCAGTTCACACCCACGAGACACACACACCCATAGGTATACCCCCCCCACACACACCCACGAGACACAAACACCCATAGGTACACCCCCCCACACACACACCCACGAGACACACACACACCCATAGGTACACCCCCCCACACACACACCCACGAGACACACACACCCATAGGTACACCCCCCCACACACACACGAGACACACACACCCATAGGTACACCCCCCCACACACACACCCACGAGACACACACACCCATAGGTACACCCCCACACACACACACCCACGAGACACACACACACAGGTACACACACACACACCCACGAGACACAAACACCCATAGGTATACCCCCACACACACACACCCACAAGACACACACACCCATAGGTACACCCCCACACACACACACCCACGAGACACACACACCCATAGGTACACCCCCACACACACACACACACAGGTACACACACACACACACCCACGAGACACAAACACCCATAGGTACACCCCCACACACACACACACAGGTACACACACACACCCACGAGACACAAACACCCATAGGTACACCCCCACACACACACACACACACACAGGTACACACACACACACACACACCCACGAGACACACACACCCATAGGTACACCCCCCCACACACACACACACACACACATACACACACCCACGAGACACAAACACCCATAGGTACACCCCCACACACACACACACACAGGTACACACACACACACACACACCCACGAGACACAAACACCCATAGGTACACCCCCACACACACACACACACAGGTACACACACACACACACACACCCACGAGACACAAACACCCATAGGTACACCCCCACACACACACACACACACACCCACACCCACCCACGAGACACAAACATCCATAGGTACACCCCCACACACACACACACACAGGTACACACACACCCATAGGTACACCCCCACACACACACACACACAGGTACACACACACACACACCCACGAGACACAAACACCCATAGGTATACCCCCCCACACACACACACACACACAGGTACACACACACACACACCCACGAGACACAAACACCCATAGGTACACCCCCACACACACACACACAGGTACACACACACACACACCCACGAGACACAAACACCCATAGGTATACCCCCACACACACACAGGTACACACACACACACACCCACGAGACACAAACACCCATAGGTATACCCCCACACACACACACACAGGTACACACACACGAGACACAAACACCCATAGGTACACCCCCACACGTACACACACACACACCCACCCACGAGACACAAACATCCATAGGTACACCCCCACACGTACACACCCACAGGTACCCCCCCACACCCACAGGTACCCCACCCACACCCACAGGTACCCCCCCACAGGTACCCCCCCACACCCACAGGCCCCCCACCCACAGGTACCCCACCCACACCCACAGGTACCCCACCCACACCCACAGGTACCCCACCCACAGGTACCCCCCCCACACCCACAGGTACACCACCCACACAGGTACACCCCCACAGGTACCCCCCCCACACCCACAGGTACCCCCCCCACACCCACAGGTACACCACCAACACAGGTACACCCCCACAGGTACCCCCCCACACAGGTACCCCCCCACACAGGTACACCCCCAATGTCAACCTTTGTCCTATCGGGATAAAGTACCCATAAAACATTGCGGTGTACGAGGCCATCGCCCCCTATTGGACAAACACACGTTAAAACGTTTTAATATAGTGAAATAAGAAGCTAAAACAGTTGGGCTGTAGAGCAACATCTAATGCAACTGGACCAATCCAGATAATGTTGAAGACCGGGAGAATCACGAGGAAAGGTAATGTAGTTGAAAGACTGGGAGAATCACGAGGAAAGGTAATGTTGTAGAAAGACCGGGAGAATTACGAGGAAAGGTAATGTTGTAGAAAGACCGGGAGAATTACGAGGAAAGGTAATGTAGTTGAAAGACTGGGAGAATCACGAGGAAAGGTAATGTTGTAGAAAGACCGTGAGAATCACGAGGAAAGGTAATGTTGTAGAAAGACCGGGAGAATCACGAGGAAAGGTAATGTTGTAGAAAGACCGGGAGAATTACGAGGAAAGGTAATGTAGTTGAAAGACTGGGAGAATCACGAGGAAAGGTAATGTAGTTGAAAGACTGGGAGAATCACGAGGAAAGGTAATGTTGTAGAAAGACCGGGAGAATCACGAGGAAAGGTAATGTTGTAGAAAGACCGGGAGAATTACGAGGAAAGGTAATGTAGTTGAAAGACTGGGAGAATCACGAGGAAAGGTAATGTTGTAGAAAGACCGGGAGAATTACGAGGAAAGGTAATGTTGTAGAAAGACCGGGAGAATCACGGGGAAAGATAATGTAGTTGAAAGTCTGGGAGAATCACGAGGAAAGATAATGTAGTTGAAAGCCTGGTCAGAGGCTAAGAGCAGGCCTTATATAATACTCCTCTCTGGTGGTGGAGGAGCTTCAGCATGGAGCAGGTGGTGTGGTGTGTGAGACACTGATGGAGCAGTGACTGGTGAGGAACAGGCTGTTTTACGGTCCTGCAGGACCACCAGACGCCCTCTCCACCAGACGCCCTCTCCACCAGACGCCCTCTCCACCAGACGCCCTCTCCACCAGACGCCCTCTCCACCAGACGCCCTCTCCACCAGACGCCCTCTCCACCAGACGCCCTCTCCACCAGACGCCGCTGGCCACAGGGCCTCCCCCCACCAGACATCTACCACCTCACTACCAGATTAGCGGGGTTAGCCACTAATTAAGTAGTAATTTTTGTAGATTCAGTTTGAGCTGGTGATGTAACACGGTGACGTGCTCAGGTCCACACGTCTGTCACAGGAGATGAGGTGTAGAATGTAAAGACAACATGAAGAGGTTTTCCTGACTGATAGGAAGTGACTCGTGTATCTTAAACATCTGAATGGGGACTGATAGGAAGTGACTCGTGTATCTTAAACATCTGAATGGGGACTGATAGGAAGTGACTCGTGTATCTTAAACATCTGAATGGGGACTGATAGGAAGTGACTCGTGTATCTTAAACATCTGAATGGGGACTGATAGGAAGTGACTCGTGTATCTTAAACATCTGAATGGGGACTGATAGGAAGTGACTCGCTGCTCTGCTGTGTACCGAGAGAGACACCGTTCTTCACCGGGACGCGCCAGTCCAGTTCAAATAGACTCAGTAATCCGCTGTCACGTCACACCCCCCCCCCCCCCCCCACACACACACCCCCCCCCTACCTGTTGGTAGTAGAGTTTCTTGGGTTGACGTGGTTTGAAGAACTGCAGCAAATCTCTGAGAGTTCCTTCATAGTTGTGTCTGAGAGGATTCCCAGGTCCGTCTCTGTACCTGCCCAGAGAGGAGAGGAGAGGGGAGGAAAGAGGAGGAGGAGAGAGAGTGAAGGTGGAGAAGAGAGTGAAGGAGGAGGAGAGAGAAGGAGGAGGAGAGAGAGAGAGAGGGAAGGAGGACGAGGGAAGGAGGACGAGAGAGAGAGAAGGAGGACGAGAGGGAAAGAGGACGAGAGAGAGAGGGAAGGAGGAGAAGAGAGAGAGGGAAGGAGGAGAAGAGAGAGAGGGAAGGAGGACGAGAGAGAGAGGGAAGGAGGAGAGAGGGAGTAGGACGAGAGGGAGAGGGAAGGAGGAGAGAGAGGGGGAGGAAGAGAGAGGAAAGGAGTAGGAGGAGAGAGAGAGGGAGTAGGACGAGAGAGAGAGGGACAGGTTACTCAACAAGTCAACTTGGGGCATCAAACTTTTTTGTACCGACTCAGTGTGGCACGTGTAAAACCGGAGTGTGTGTCCGTGTGTGTGACGGCAGTCCTACCCCTGGGACTTGAAGAACTGGAGGAGCATGGGATCTGTGTTCAACCTCTGAGCCACCGTCTTCGCCACCTGACAAGACAGGTTAAAGAGATTCTCCAGTACTTTTGTAAGGTGCAGCAGCACCGCTTCAAGAAAACAGTTGCTTTCAAAACTACGGATTTCATGCCAAATTGAGGTAAAACAGTAATTCCGCTCATAGATTATACATGAATATGAACAACAAACACATTGATACATCCAGCCCAAAGCAGTAGGTTCAAAAATACATTCATTGGCCAAAGTACCGGAGCATGTCTTTAACAAACACAAACTAGCTTTATGGAACAATACCCAAAGTACCGGAGCATGTCTTTAACAAACACACTAGCTTTATGGAACAATACCCAAAGTACCGGAGCATGTCTTTAACAAACACAAACTAGCTTTATGGAACAATACCCAAAGTACCGGAGCATGTCTTTAACAAACACACTAGCTTTATGGAACAATACCCAAAGTACCGGAGCATGTCTTTAACAAACACACTAGCTTTATGGAACAATACCCAAAGTACCGGAGCATGTCTTTAACAAACACACACTAGCTTTATGGAACAATACCCAAAGTACCGGAGCATGTCTTTAAACACACTAGCTTTATGGAACAATACCCAAAGTACCGGAGCATGTCTTTAACAAACACACTAGCTTTATGGAACAATACCCAAAGTACCGGAGCATGTCTTTAACAAACACACTAGCTTTATGGAACGATACCCAAAGTACCAGAGCATGTCTTTAACAAACACACACTAGCTTTATGGAACAATACCCAAAGTACCTGAGCATGTCTTTAACAAACACACACTAGCTTTATGGAACAATACCCAAAGTACCGGAGCATGTCTTTAACAAACACACTAGCTTTATGGAACAATACCCAAAGTACCGGAGCATGTCTTTAACAAACACACTAGCTTTATGGAACAATACCCAAAGTACCGGAGCATGTCTTTAACAAACACACACTAGCTTTATGGAACAATACCCAAAGTACCGGAGCATGTCTTTAACAAACACACTAGCTTTATGGAACAATACCCAAAGTACCGGAGCATGTCTTTAACAAACACACTAGCTTTATGGAACAATACCCAAAGTACCGGAGCATGTCTTTAACAAACACACACTAGCTTTATGGAACAATACCCAAAGTACCGGAGCATGTCTTTAACAAACACACTAGCTTTATGGAACAATACCCAAAGTACCGGAGCATGTCTTTAACAAACACACTAGCTTTATGGAACAATACCCAAAGTACCGGAGCATGTCTTTAACAAACACACTAGCTTTATGGAACAATACCCAAAGTACCAGAGCATGTCTTTAACAAACACACACTAGCTTTATGGAACAATACCCAAAGTACCGGAGCATGTCTTTAACAAACACACTAGCTTTATGGAACAATACCCAAAGTACCGGAGCATGTCTTTAACAAACACACTAGCTTTATGGAACGATACCCAAAGTACCAGAGCATGTCTTTAACAAACACACACTAGCTTTATGGAACAATACCCAAAGTACCTGAGCATGTCTTTAACAAACACACACTAGCTTTATGGAACAATACCCAAAGTACCGGAGCATGTCTTTAACAAACACACTAGCTTTATGGAACAATACCCAAAGTACCAGAGCATGTCTTTAACAAACACACTAGCTTTATGGAACAATACCCAAAGTACCGGAGCATGTCTTTAACAAACACACTAGCTTTATGGAACAATACCCAAAGTACCGGAGCATGTCTTTAACAAACACACTAGCTTTATGGAACAATACCCAAAGTACCGGAGCATGTCTTTAAACACACTAGCTTTATGGAACGATACCCAAAGTACCAGAGCATGTCTTTAACAAACACACACTAGCTTTATGGAACAATACCCAAAGTACCTGAGCATGTCTTTAACAAACACACACTAGCTTTATGGAACAATACCCAAAGTACCGGAGCATGTCTTTAAACACACTAGCTTTATGGAACAATACCCAAAGTACCGGAGCATGTCTTTAACAAACACACACTAGCTTTATGGAACAATACCCAAAATACCAGAGCATGTCTTTAACAAAACAAACTAGCTTTATGGAACAATACCCAAAGTACCGGAGCATGTCTTTAACAAACACACACTAGCTTTATGGAACAATACCCAAAGTACCGGAGCATGTCTATAACAAACACACTAGCTTTATGGAACGATACCCAAAGTACCAGAGCATGTCTTTAACAAACACACACTAGCTTTATGGAACAATACCCAAAGTACCGGAGCATGTCTTTAACACACACACTAGCTTTATGGAACAATACCCAAAATGTTGAAGGAACGTCCACAATGCAAGACAGTGTGACCTCTTGCTGACCTGGTAGTTCATCCTGTTGGTAGTGTGTGTTACCTGGAAGTAGTTCATCCTGTTGGAGAGTGTGACGACAAAGCCGGGGTCGTTGTGGATGGTCTTGTCACAGAAGATAACATCCACTCGGTGGTAGAGGTCCCGGAAGTAGTCCTTGGCTGTGGGCAGCTCACTGCTGTCGTTCTCTGGGTCGTCTCTGAGGAGAGGAGAGGAGAGGAGGAGGAGAGGGGGGAGAGGGGGGAGGAGAGGAGAGAGAGGGGAGGAGAGAGGAGAGAGAGGGGAGGAGAGGAGAGAGGAGAGAGGAGAGAGAGGAGAGGAGAGAAGAGAGAGGAGAGGAGAGAAGAGAGAGGAGAGGATAGTCAATGCGTTACTGAATTCTCTACAACAGGGCTCTCCATCTCAGTTCCCTCCTGTAGGTTGTTGTTAGATTCCCATGTTGGAATGACTTACTTCTGGAAGACGATGATGTCTCCGTCCATGAGCTCATCCAGGGCCTTGTCCAATGACACGTCGTAGTCCTGTATCCGCTCTGTTAAATTAGGCTTCACTTCCTGGAACACAGACACATGGGAGATGGAGGCTGTTTGTGTAGATAGACCTGGAGTTGGGTGGGTGTGTGTGGTTCACCAAGCCCGTTTACCAAACTCACGGTTTGGTTCGTATTGCGGTTTGGGGGTTTGGTTCGTATTGCGGTTTGGGGGTTTGGTTCGTATTGCGGTTTGGGGGTTTGGTTCGTATTGCGGTTTAGGGGTTTGGTTCGTATTGCGGTTTAGGGGTTTGGTTCGTATTGCGGTTTGGTTCGTATTGCGGTATAGGGGTTTGGTTCGTATTGCGGTATAGGGGTTTGGTTCGTATTGCGGTTTAGGGGTTTGGTTCGTATTGCGGTTTAGGGGTTTGGTTCGTATTGCGGTTTAGGGGTTTGGTTCGTATTGCGGTTTAGGGGTTTGGTTCGTATTGCGGTTTAGGGGTTTGGTTCGTATTGCGGTTTAGGGGTTTGGTTCGTATTGCGGTTTAGGGGTTTGGTTCGTATTGCGGTTTAGGGGTTTAGTTCGTATTGCGGTTTAGGGGTTTAGTTCGTATTGCGGTTTGGTTCGTATTGCGGTTTGGTTTGTATTGCGGTTTGGTTCGTATTGCGGTTTAGGGGTTTGGTTCGTATTGCGGTTTAGGGGTTTGGTTCGTATTGCGGTTTGGTTCGTATTGCTTTTTTGATTTACCACCCAGTGTAGAGGACTAGTGGTCTGATTTACCACCCAGTGTAGAGGACTAGTGGTCTGATTTACCACCCAGTGTAGAGGACTAGTGGTCTGATTTACCACCCAGTGTAGAGAACTAGTGGTCTGATTTACCACCCCAGTGTAGAGGACTAGTGGTCTGATTTACCACCCAGTGTAGAGGACTAGTGGTCTGATTTACCACCCAGTGTAGAGGACTAGTGGTCTGATTTACCACCCAGTGTAGAGGACTAGTGGTCTGATTTACCACCCAGTGTAGAGGACTAGTGGTCTGATTTACCACCCAGTGTAGAGGACTAGTGGTCTGATTTACCACCCAGTGTAGAGGACTAGTGGTCTGATTCACCACCCAGTGTAGAGGACTAGTGGTCTGATTCACCACCCAGTGTAGAGGACTAGTGGTCTGATTTACCACCCAGTGTAGAGGACTAGTGGTCTGATTCACCACCCAGTGTAGAGGACTAGTGGTCTGATTTACTGAAGGTTCACCGCCCAGTGTAGAGGACTAGTGGTCTGATTTACCACCCAGTGTAGAGGACTAGTGGTCTGATTTACCACCCAGTGTAGAGGACTAGTGGTCTGATTTACTGAAGGTTCACCACCCAGTGTAGAGGACTAGTGGTCTGATTTACCACCCAGTGTAGAGGACTAGTGGTCTGATTTACCACCCAGTGTAGAGGACTAGTGGTCTGATTTACCACCCAGTGTAGAGGACTAGTGGTCTGATTCACCACCCAGTGTAGAGGACTAGTGGTCTGATTTACCACCCAGTGTAGAGGACTAGTGGTCTGATTCACCACCCAGTGTAGAGGACTAGTGGTCTGATTCACCACCCAGTGTAGAGGACTAGTGGTCTGATTCACCACCCAGTGTAGAGGACTAGTGGTCTGATTTACCACCCAGTGTAGAGGACTATTGGTCTGATTCACCACCCAGTGTAGAGGACTAGTGGTCTGATTCACCACCCAGTGTAGAGGACTAGTGGCCTGATTTACCACCCAGTGTAGAGGACTAGTGGTCTGATTCACCACCCAGTGTAGAGGACTAGTGGTCTGATTTACCACCCAGTGTAGAGGACTAGTGGTCTGATTTACCACCCAGTGTAGAGGACTAGTGGATGGTATTTTATGAGGTATTAATTCTGGTTCAGTGCTTATCCAATAGAGGTCCCAGTATTGAATGGGTCGTTACAAATAGGTGTACCGTTACACCCTTAGTATGTGGACACCTGTTAGACCTGTGTTCTCACCTCAGAGAAGGCTAGTGTGTGTGTGTGTGTGTGTGTGTGTGTTCTCACCTCATAGAGGATAAGGCTGGTCTCCTGTTGAAAGCCTGCTCTCTCACACATGACGGGCAGCAGGTCTCCTGGTAGAGAAAACAGCATACATTTAACACTGCTACACACACACACTTCAACTCTAATACTAGTCCACATCTACCACAGGGTTCTCCTCAGGATTTAACAAGGTAGTGCTGCTGAGTAAGGAGGGGGAGGACTAACTGGGAACCCCCCCTCTAACTGAACCCCCCCCCTAACTGACCCCCCCCCCCTCTAACTGAACCCCCCCCCTCTAACTGAACCCCCCCCCCCCTAACAGAAACCCCCCCCTCTAACGAAACCCCCCCTCTAACGAAACCCCCCCTCTAACCGAAACCCCCCCTCTAACCGAAACCCCCCCTCTAACCGAAACCCCCCCCTCTAACCGAAACCCCCCCCTCTAACCGAAACCCCCCCCTCTAACCGAACCCCCCCCCCTCTAACCGAACCCCCCCACCTCTAACCGAACCCCCCCCCCTCTAACTGAACCCCCCCCCCCCTCTAACTGAACCCCCCCCCCCCTCTAACTGATCCCCCCCCTCTAACTGATCCCCCCCTCTAACTGAACCCCCCCCCCCCTCTAACTGAACCCCCCCCCCTCTAACTGAACCCCCCCCCCTCTAACTGAACCCCCCCCCCCTCTAACTGAACCCCCCCCCCTCTAACTGAACCCCCCCCCTCTAACTGATCCCCCCCCCCTCTAACTGATCCCCCCCCTCTAACTGATCCCCCCCTCTAACTGAACCCCCCCCCCTCTAACTGATCCCCCCCCCCTCTAACTGAACCCCCCCCCTCTAACTGAACCCCCCCCCTCTAACTGAACCCCCCCCCTCTAACTGAACCCCCCCCTCTAACTGAACCCCCCCCTGCCATTTCCTGCACTCTAGAGGCTTAAATGATAACAGAAGTAAAACAATTCAATGAAAATAATACTTACGTATTTTACAGGATATAGCGGTGTAGATATGTCCACAATAATTTAAGCTTCTGCTTTTTGGATCATACATCTTCAAGAACAGCATGACGTCGTCTGAAAAGAGAAGAGAGTTTGAGGACGATCATTATATTAAAAAAATATTATAATCTATTTTTACTTGACCACAGTTACGTAAAAAAACAAACATATCTCCATTTCTTTGAAATGACTTGTGATTTCATCTTTAAGTAGCTGCTTTGTACTTAGTGGTCATTAGTCAGAGGGCGTTAACCCCCCCAGTCAGAGGGCGTTAACGCCCCGTGTCCTAAACAACCTGGGAATAAAGGAATATCAGAATAACAGTCTTTGATAATTGGGTAATAGTCCCGGTCTTTGATAATTGGGTAATAGTCTAAACTCACGGTCTTTGATAAATGGGTAATAGTCCCGGTCTTTGATAAATGGGTAATAGTCTGAACTCCCGGTCTTTGATAAATGGATAATAGTCACGGTCTTTGATAATTGGGTAATAGTCTAAACTCACGGTCTTTGATAAATGGGTAATAGTCTAAACTCACGGTCTTTGATAAATGGATAATAGTCACGGTCTTTGATAAATGGGTAATAGTCTAAACTCACGGTCTTTGATAAATGGGTAATAGTCTAAACTCACGGTCTTTGATAAATGGGTAATAGTCTAAACTCACAGTCTTTGATAAATGGGTAATAGTCACGGTCTTTGATAAATGGGTAATAGTCTGAACTCCCGGTCTTTGATAATTGGGTAATAGTCACGGTCTTTGATAAATGGGTAATAGTCTAAACTCACGGTCTTTGATAAATGGATAATAGTCACGGTCTTTGATAAATGGGTAATAGTCTAAACTCACGGTCTTTGATAAATGGGTAATAGTCTAAACTCACGGTCTTTGATAAATGGGTAATAGTCTAAACTCACAGTCTTTGATAAATGGGTAATAGTCACGGTCTTTGATAAATGGGTAATAGTCTGAACTCCCGGTCTTTGATAATTGGGTAATAGTCACGGTCTTTGATAATTGGGTAATAGTCTAAACTCACGGTCTTTGATAAATGGGTAATAGTCTAAACTCACGGTCTTTGATAAATGGATAATAGTCACGGTCTTTGATAAATGGGTAATAGTCTAAACTCACGGTCTTTGATAAATGGGTAATAGTCTAAACTCACGGTCTTTGATAAATGGGTAATAGTCACGGTCTTTGATAAATGGGTAATAGTCTGAACTCACGGTCTTTGATAAATGGGTAATAGTCACGGTCTTTGATAACTGGGTAATGGTCTGAACTCACGGTCTTTGATAAATGGGTAATGGTCTGAACTCACGGTCTTTGTCGAACTTGGGTAACGTTGCTCCGCTGGCAGCCATCTCAGGATCCACCGTCTCCAAAAATATAGTCCAGGGATTCTCGTTGTCGCTCAAGTCTATCATCTGGGGAGAACACACACACAGGGTTACACACACACACACCAGTCCCTCTACTGTCTTCCAAGAGACGACAGGACAGTTTCCAGGTCAACCTGGTGGTTGTGTTACTCACAGACTTGCTGCAGTCTGCCTCGTAGTCCAGCATGGCAGGTCTCTTGGTGCCGTTGCTCCGGGCCTGCATGGGCCACAGCCTCATCTGGTCCTGTGGGAATCCCTGTAGCACATCAATACACTGTCAGACTGGGCCTACACACAAGCATGGTTCCTCTCCAGGGTTCTTACTTCAACGTCCTCCGGGAGAAGTAGAACCGTGGTGGAACAGCAGGTTAAAAAGGTTAACGGAGGAGAGGACAGCAACACACAGAGAGACTGAGACAGAGAGAAGACAGGAACAGAGAGAGAGAGAGAGAGAGAGAGAGAAAAGACAGGAACAGAGAGAGAGAGAGAGAGAAAAGACAGGAACAGAGAGAGAGAGAGAGAAAAGACAGGAACAGAGAGAGAGAGAGAGAAAAGACAGGAACAGGAACAGAGAGAGAGAGAGACAGGAACAGGAACAGAGAGAGAGAGAGACAGGAACAGGAACAGAGAGAGAGAGAGACAAGACAGGAACAGAGAGAGAGACAGAGGAGACAGGAAAGGAGAGAGAGAGACAGAGAAAAGACAGGAACAGAGAGAGAGAGACAGAGAGAAGACAGGAACGGAGAGACAGAGAGGAGACAGGAGTCTCACCATGGTCTGGGAGAGATTCTGGACAAACTCCTGCAGCGTGGAGCTCTTCAGGACCTTGAACACAGTGTACTTCACCTTCTCCTCATCATACATGTCATTACCCTGGTGACCACAGAACTGGTCCTCTGTCACAATCTGGGAGGAGAGAGAGAGGAGGAGAAGAAGGAGAGAGGGCGAGGAGAGCGGAGGAGAGAGGGAGGAGGAAGGGAGAGAGGGCGAGGAGAGCGGAGGAGAGAGGGAGGAGGAAGGGAGAGAGGGCGAGGAGAGGAGGAGAGAGGGAGGAGGAAGAGAGAGAGGGCGAGGAGAGAGAGAGAGCGGAGGAAGAGAGAGAGGGCGAGGAGAGAGAGCGGAGGAAGAGAGAGAGGGCGAGGAGAGCGGAGGAAGAGAGAGGGAGGAGGAAGAGAGAGAGGGCAAGGAGAGAGAGCGGAGGAAGAGAGAGTGCGAGGAGAGCGGAGGAGAGAGAGAGGGAGGAGGAAGAGAGAGTGCGAGGAGAGCGGAGGAGAGAGAGAGGGAGGAGGAAGAGAGAGAGGGCGAGGAGAGCGGAGGAGAGAGAGGGAGGAGGAAGAGAGAGGGCGAGGAGAGCGGAGGAGAGAGAGGGAGGAAGAAGAGAGAGGGCGATGAGAGCGGAGGAGAGAGAGGGAGGAAGAAGAGAGAGGGCGAGGAGAGCGGGAGGAGGAAGAGCGGGTGGGAGAGGAGAGCAGAGGAGAGAGAGGGAGGAGGAAGAGAGAGAGGGAGAGGAGAGCGGAGGAGAGAAAGGGAGGAGGAAGGGAGAGAGGGTGATGGGGGAGACAGAGGGAGGGGGAAGAGACATGGAGAGAGAGAGACAAGTGATTCATAACACCAACATTCTCCAAAAGCTGTTCTGTTATTATCTGGACCTGTGACTGGGGGGGGGGGGGGGCCTCCAAGTCTTACCTGGACCTGCATGTAGAGATGGGCCTCCTGCCGCTCCTTCCTCTTCTGAGCCTCAACCCTCTTCTCCTCCTGAAGCCTCTCCACCAGCTGCTGGGGGATGTCCACGTCATTTACAGCCAGCAGCACCTCACCTGGGGGGAGACGGGTAAACACAGGGTTACCGAATCATGTGCTACAAAAAGGTAGTATAAGGCTTCATAGCATTGGCTTAGTGAGTGATCAGGTTTCATTGAGCAAAACATCAGCGCCACAAGGTGACTTACTGAGTGGTAAAGCGCCACAAGATGACTTACTGAGTCGTAAAGCGCCACAAGGTGACTTACTGAGTCGTAAAGCGCCACAAGGTGACTTACTGAGTGGTAAAGCGCCACAAGATGACTTACTGAGTCGTAAAGCGCCACAAGGTGACATACTGAGTGGTAAAGCGCCACAAGGTGACTTACTGAGTCGTAAAGCGCCACAAGGTGACTTACTGAGTCGTAAAGCGCCACAAGGTGACTTACTGAGTCGTAAAGCGCCACAAGGTGACTTACTGAGTCGTAAAGCGCCACAAGGTGACTTACTGAGTCGTAAAGCGCCACAAGGTGACTTACTGAGTCGTAAAGCGCCACAAGGTGACTTACTGAGTCGTAAGGCGCCACAAGGTGACTTACTGAGTCGTAAAGCGCCACAAGGTGACTTACTGAGTCGTAAAGCGCCACAAGGTGACTTACTGAGTCGTAAAGCACCACAAGGTGACTTACTGAGTTTGGACTCGCGGATGTACACCAGCATGTAAGCGTTGGTGCAGTGACGTACTGACAGGTCGTCGTCATGGCCACCGTAGTTGTGTTCAATGGCTTCCTCCTTGGTGCACCGTGACACCACGTCATCATCAAACTTACACCACTGGAGAGGAAGGGGAGAGGGAGAGACAGAGAGACAGAGAGAGACAGAGAGAGACAGAGAGAGACAGAGAGAGAGAGAGAGAGAGAGACAGAGAGAGAGAACAGATGTACCTTATTAAGAAAACAGTTTATGTACCGTCATTGTATCATCTCTCAGGACACGTGAGCAGAGTGTTGGCTGCACATTATGACATCATTTCTCAGGACACGTGAGCAGAGTGTTGGCTGCACATTATGACATCATCTCTCAGGACACGTGAGCAGAGTGTTGGCTGCACATTATGACATCATCTCTCAGGACAGGAGAGCAGAGTGTTGGCTGCATATTATGACATCATCTCTCAGGACAGGAGAGCAGAGTGTTGGCTGCACATTATGACCTCATCTCTCAGGACACGTGAGCAGAGTGTTGGCTGCACATTATGACATCATCTCTCAGGACACGTGAGCAGAGTGTTGGCTGCATATTATGACATCATCTCTCAGGACAGGAGAGCAGAGTGTTGGCTGCATATTATGACATCATCTCTCAGGACAGGAGAGCAGAGTGTTGGCTGCATATTATGACATCATCTCTCAGGACAGGAGAGCAGAGTGTTGGCTGCATATTATGACATCATCTCTCAGGACAGGAGAGCAGAGTGTTGGCTGCACATTATGACATCATTTCCCCTTTACTGTGTTAATAACATGATAAAACACCTTTCAGGTTGACAAAACCCCATTAATGATCCAATATACTACTGCTGACTGATTGGTGGGTTGGGGGACTCACAATGGGCTCCTTGACGCTGACTTTTCCGTCTCCTTTGGGGTTGAGGTAGACAACATAGTGTCCTCCGTGGTTGTCTCCACTGTGGACCAGCACGGCATGCAGGATGTAGTTGGCCGGGTCCTTAGAGTCAGTCTTCTGGAGAAACTCATCCAGGGGAAGCTGCTCCGGAAACTCAAACCTGGGAGGAGAGACAGAGACACAGCGAGGAGGAGGAGAGACAGAGAGAGGGGGAGGAGAGACAGAGAGAGGGGGAGGAGAGACACAGAGAGGTGGAGGAGAGACACAGAGAGGGGGAGGAGAGACACAGAGAGGGGGAGGAGAGACACAGAGAGGGGGAGGAGAGACACAGAGAGGGGGAGGAAAGACACAGAGAGGTGGAGGAGAGACACAGAGAGGGGGAGGAGAGACAGAGAGAGGGGGAGGAGAGACACAGAGAGGGGGAGGAGAGACACAGAGAGGGGGAGGAGAGACAGAGAGAGAGGGGGAGAGACAGAGAGGAAGGAAAGGTATTTCTGTGATCAGTATTTTGGTCTCCATGTTCCTCCTGTGTTGTAGCTTCAATATGAGCTCCATTCAGGACATCAGACTCCCTGGTGAAGCAGACAGGAATGTGCTGTGTTACCCCAGTGGGGCTTTGGCCTACACTGGGGGGGTTAAGTTACCATGACCTACACTGGGGGGGGGGGGGGTTAAGTTACCATGACCTACACTGGGGGGGGGTTAAGTTACCATGACCTACACTGGGGGGGGTTAAGTAACCATGACCTACACTAGGGGGGTTAAGTTACCGTGACCTACACTGGGGGGGGGGGGGGGGGGTTAAGTTACCATGACCTACACTGGGGGGGGGGGTTAAGTTACCATGACCAACACTGGGGGGGACGGGGTGTTAAGTTACCATGACCTACACGGGGGGGGGGGGGGGGGGGGGGGGTTAAGTTACCATGACCTACACTGGGGGGGGGGGGGGGGTTTAAGTTACCATGACCTACACTGGGGGGGTGGGTGTTATGTTACCATGACCTACACTGGGGGGGTTAAGTTACCATGACCTACACTGGGGGGGTTAAGTTACCATGACCTACACTGGGGGGGTTAAGTTACCATGACCTACACTGGGGGGGTTAAGTTACCATGACCTACACTGGGGGGGTTAAGTTACCATGACCTACACTGGGGGGGTTAAGTTACCATGACCTACACTGGGGGGGGGGGGGGGGGGGGGGGGGGGGGGGTTAAGTTACCATGACCTACACTGGGGGGGGGTGTTATGTTACCATGACCTACACTGGGGGGGTTAAGTTACCATGACCTACACTGGGGGGGTTAAGTTACCATGACCTACACTGGGGGGGTTAAGTTACCATGACCTACACTGGGGGGGTTAAGTTACCATGACCTACACTGGGGGGGTTAAGTTACCATGACCTACACTGGGGGGGTTAAGTTACCATGACCTACACTGGGGGGGTTAAGTTACCATGACCTACACTGGGGGGGTTAAGTTACCATGACCTACACTGGGGGGGGTTAAGTTACCATGACCTACACTGGGGGGGGGTTAAGTTACCATGACCTACACTGGGGGGGGTTAAGTTACCATGACCTACACTGGGGGGGGGGGTTAAGTTACCATGACCTACACTGGGGGGGGTTAAGTTACCATGACCTACACTGGGGGGGTTAAGTTACCATGACCTACACTAGGGGGGTTAAGTTA
This sequence comes from Oncorhynchus kisutch, assembly GCF_002021735.2. Lineage (NCBI taxonomy): Eukaryota > Metazoa > Chordata > Actinopteri > Salmoniformes > Salmonidae > Oncorhynchus > Oncorhynchus kisutch. Next base: position 16,734,232 of record NW_022261983.1, read on the forward strand.
CCATGACCTACACTGGGGGGGTTAAGTTACCATGACCTACACTGGGGGGGGTTAAGTTACCATGACCTACACTGGGGGGTTAAGTTACCATGACCTACACTGGGGGGGGTTAAGTTACCATGACCTACACTGGGGGGGGTTAAGTTACCATGACCTACACTGGGGGGGGGGGTTAAGTTACCATGACCTACACTGGGGGGGGGGTTAAGTTACCATGACCTACACTGGGGGGGTTAAGTTACCATGACCTACACTGGGGGGGTTAAGTTACCATGACCTACACTGGGGGGGTTAAGTTACCATGACCTACACTGGGGGGGGTTAAGTTACCATGACCTACACTGGGGGGGGTTAAGTTACCATGACCTACACTGGGGGGGTTAAGTTACCATGACCTACACTGGGGGGGGGTTAAGTTACCATGACCTACACTGGGGGGGGGTTAAGTTACCATGACCTACACTGGGGGGGTTAAGTTCCCATGACCTACACTGGGGGGGTTAAGTTACCATGACCTATACTGGGGGGGGGTGTTATGTTACCATGACCTACACTGGGGGGGGTTAAGTTACCATGACCTACACTGGGGGGGTTAAGTTACCGTGACCTACACTGGGGGGGGTTAAGTTACCGTGACCTACACTGGGGGGGTTAAGTTACTGAGACCTACGCTGGGTGTACAAAACATTACGAACACCTGCTCGTTCCATGACAGACTGGCCAGGTGAATCCAGGTGAAAGATATGATCCCTTATTGATGTCACTTGTTAAATCCACTTCAATCAGTGTCGATGAAGAGGAGGAGACCTGGTTAAAGAAGGATTTTTAAGCCTTGATACAAGGCTTGTCTATGTGTGCCATTCAGAGGGCAAGACAAAAGATGGAAGTGCCTTTGAACGGGGTATGCCAGGCGCACCGGTTTGTGTCAAGAAATGCAATGCTGCTGAGTTTTTCACGCTCAACAGTGTCCTGTGTGTATCAAGAATGGTCCACCACCCAAAGGACATCCAGCCAACTGGACACAACTGTGGGAGACATTGGAGTCAACATGGGCCAGGATCCCTGTGGAACGCTTTCAACACCTTGTTGAGGCCATGCCCTGATGAATTGAGGCTTATCTGATGGCAAACTGGGATGCAACTCAATATCAGGAAGGTGTTCTTAACATTTGGTATAGTCAGTTTACCTGTGGAATCAACATGTTTAGACAGGTGTGTGTGTGTTACCTGTGGAATCAACATGTTTAGACAGGTATGTGTGTCGGTGTGTAGGTGTGTATTACCTGTGGAATGAACATGTTTAGACAGGTGTGTGTGTGCAGGTGTGTGTTACCTGTCGTTGATCTTGATGTTTTGGTCGGTCTGAGGGTCGTACATGAACCTCATCAGCTGCAGGTGCAGTATGGGAGGGAAAGTCAGGAACTTCACACCCTTCTCCGCTTCCTGAAAACACACACATGACCGGTAAGTCTACTGACTCATCATCCGTGTGTCCTACCTCCAGTCGATTATACAGGACCAGAGACCCCCCAGGTCTGAATCTAGACCCCCCAGGTCTGAATCTAGACAGAGAGTATATAGGACCAGAGACCCCCCAGGTCTGAATCTAGACCCCCTAGGTCTGAATCTAGACCCCCCAGGTCTGAATCTAGACAGAGAGTATATAGGACCAGAGACCACCCAGGTCTGATTCTAGACAGAGAGTATGTGTAGATTATAAAGGACCAGAGACCCCCCAGGTCTGAATCTAGACAGAGAGTATGTGTAGATTATATAGGACCAGAGACCCCCCAGGTCTGAATCTAGACAGAGAGTATATAGGACCAGAGACCCCCCAGGTCTGAATCTAGACAGAGAGTATGTGTAGATTATAAAGGACCAGAGACCCCCCAGGTCTGAATCTAGACAGAGTATGTGTAGATTATACAGGACCAGAGACCCCCCAGGTCTGAATCTAGACAGAGAGTATGTGTAGATTATACAGGACCAGAGACCCCCCAGGTCTGAATCTAGACAGAGTATGTGTAGATTATACAGGCCCAGAGACCCCTCAGGTCTGAATCTAGACAGAGAGTATATAGGACCAGAGACCCCCCAGGTCTGAATCTAGACAGAGAGTATGTGTAGATTATACAGGCCCAGAGACCCCCCAGGTCTGAATCTAGACAGAGAGTATGTGTAGATTATAAAGGACCAGAGACCCCCCAGGTCTGAATCTAGACCCCCCAGGTCTGAATCTAGACAGAGAGTATATAGGACCAGAGACCCCCCCAGGTCTGAATCTAGACAGAGTATGTGTATATTATACAGGCCCAGAGACCCCCCAGGTCTGAATCTAGACAGAGAGTATGTGTAGATTATACAGGACCAGAGACCCCCCAGGTCTGAATCTAGACAGAGAGTATGTGTAGATTATAAAGGACCAGAGACCCCCCAGGTCTGAATCTAGACCCCCCAGGTCTGAATCTAGACAGAGAGTATATAGGACCAGAGACCCCCCAGGTCTGAATCTAGACAGAGTATGTGTAGATTATAAAGGACCAGAGACCCCCCAGGTCTGAATCTAGACCCCCCCAGGTCTGAATCTAGACAGAGAGTATATAGGACCAGAGACCCCCCCAGGTCTGAATCTAGACAGAGTATGTGTATATTATACAGGCCCAGAGACCCCCCCAGGTCTGAATCTAGACAGAGAGCATGTGTAGATTATACAGGCCCAGAGACCCCCCAGGTCTGAATCTAGACAGAGAGTATGTGTAGATTATACAGGACCAGAGACCCCCCAGGTCTGAATCTAGACAGAGAGTATGTGTAGATTATAAAGGACCAGAGACCCCCCAGCTCTGAATCTAGACCCCCCCAGGTCTGAATCTAGACAGAGAGTATGTGTAGATTATAAAGGACCAGAGACCCCCCAGGTCTGAATCTAGACCCCCCAGGTCTGAATCTAGACAGAGTATGTGTAGATTATTAAGGACCCAGAGATGTTCAACTAACTGACCCTTCTCTGGTCCAAAGAATTGATTTTGACCAACAAATCCGTCCTAAGAATTTTTGAAATCCCGTTGCGGCCCTGGAACCAAACATGATTGGCCAGCTGTTCTACAACCTCACCTATAGGCCATGTTCATATAGCACACTTACACCCATCATCAACTATATAACCTCATTATTAATATGTTATGTCGCCTGAGTGTTTATAAAACATCTATAAATCCTGTACACACCCTTTATAAAGCCTGAATAAGGCCTCATCAGTAGTTATATAAAGCATCTTAGCCATACATATGGCCTTTATAAAGCCTGAATAAGGCCTCACCCGTAGTCATATAATGCATCTTTTAAACCATACATACGGCCTTTATAAAGCCTGAATAAGGCCTCACCCGTAGTCATATAATGCATCTTTTAAACCATACATACGGCCTTTATAAAGCCTGAATAAGGCCTCACCCGTAGTCATATAATGCATCTTTTAAACCATACATACGGCCTTTATAAAGCCTGAATAAGGCCTCACCCGTAGTCATATAATGCATCTTTTAAACCATACATACGGCCTTTATAAAGCCTGAATAAGGCCTCACCTGTAGTCATAAAGCATCTTAACCATACATAAGGCCTTTATAAAGCCTGAATAAGGCCTCACCTGTAGGCCGTGTTCTCCTGCGTCGTATTTGTTGTCTCCGTCAAGCTGCTCCACAGCGACATAGTCCTTAAAGGACTCAAAGACTAGAGAGAGAGAGAACAAACAGTTAGACACACACACACACACACACACCTTGTGGTTAAAGTGTCTGCCCTGAGATTGAAAGGTTGGGAGTTCCATCCCCGTACGAGTCATACCAAAAAACAGTAGAATTGTGATTTGAAGCACTCAGCATTAAGGACACAGGGAGTAAAGGCCTTGTGCATGTGGAACTCCGATAAACCCTTAACCCTAGAACAGCCTGGCCTTTCAGCCTATCAGAACACGCTAGAGAACGTTGCCAGGTATCCCCTTTAGCATAAGCATCAGATGCATATCAACCTGCAAGGTGGCAAACATGCCTGATTAAGTAAATAAACGAGTGTAAATTATTAATTGCATTAAAAAATATTCATGGAAATATATAAATGTAAAAAAATATATATATAGTAATGTGTTTAGAGAGTCAAGGATCTGTTTAGTTTAATTTTAATTCCTAGCAGGCTAGTCTTCTTTGTGTGTTCACTGTTCCTAGCAGGCTAGTCTTCTTTGTGTGTTCACTGTTCATAACAGGCTAGTCTCTGTTGTGTGTTCACGGTTCCTAGCAGGCTAGTCTTCTTTGTGTGTTCACTGTTCATAGCAGGCTAGTCTTCTTTGTGTGTTCACTGTTCCTAGCAGGCTAGTCTTCTTTGTGTGTTCACTGTTCATAGCAGGCTAGTCTCTGTTGTGTGTTCACTGTTCATAACAGGCTAGTCTCTGTTGTGTGTTCACTGTTCATAGCAGGCTAGTCTTCTTTGTGTGTTCACTGTTCATAGCAGGCTAGTCTTCTTTGTGTGTTCACTGTTCATAGCAGGCTAGTCTTCTTTGTGTGTTCACTGTTCCTAGCAGGCTAGTCTCTGTTGTGTGTTCACTGTTCCTAGCAGGCTAGTCTCTGTTGTGTGTTCACTGTTCCTAGCAGGCTAGTCTCTGTTGTGTGTTCACTGTTCCTAGCAGGCTAGTCTTCTTTGTGTGTTCACTGTTCATAACAGGCTAGTCTTCTTTGTGTGTTCACGGTTCCTAGCAGGCTAGTCTTCTTTGTGTGTTCACGGTTCCTAGCAGGCTAGTCTTCTTTGTGTGTTCACTGTTCATAGCAGGCTAGTCTTCTTTGTGTGTTCACTGTTCCTAGCAGGCTAGTCTCTGTTGTGTGTTCACTGTTCCTAGCAGGCTAGTCTTCTTTGTGTGTTCACTGTTCATAACAGGCTAGTCTTCTTTGTGTGTTCACGGTTCCTAGCAGGCTAGTCTTCTTTGTGTGTTCACGGTTCCTAGCAGGCTAGTCTTCTTTGTGTGTTCACTGTTCATAGCAGGCTAGTCTTCTTTGTGTGTTCACTGTTCCTAGCAGGCTAGTCTCTGTTGTGTGTTCACTGTTCCTAGCAGGCTAGTCTTCTTTGCAATCAACTTGTCTGACAGAGAAAATGTGAAGAAGTTGTCCATGGTCACATTTCTGCCTTTGCCCATGTAAGACTCAAAACCACACTGTCAAACAGTCTCCCACCCTGCCGGCCCGGTCTCCCACCCCGCCGGCCCGGTCTCCCACCCCTCCGGCCCGGTCTCCCACCCCTCCGGCCCGGTCTCCCACCCCTCCGGCCCGGTCTCCCACCCCGGTGTCCCACCCTCCGGCCCGGTGTCCCACCCCGCCGGCCCGGTGTCCCACCCCGCCGGCCCGGTCTCCCACCCCGGTGTCCCACCCTCCCACCCCGCCGGCCCGGTCTCCCACCCTGTCTCCCACCCCGCCGGCCCTGTCTCCCACCCCTCCGGCCCGGTCTCCAACCCTGTCTCCCACCCCGCCGGCCCGGTGTCCCACCCCGCCCGCCCGGTGTCCCACCCCGCCGGCCCGGTCTCCCACCCTCCGGCCCGGTCTCCCACCCCTCCGGCCCCGTCTCCCACCCCTCCGGCCCCGTCTCCCACCCTCCGGCCCCGTCTCCCACCCCGCCGGCCCCGTCTCCCACCCCGCCGGCCCCGTCTCCCACCCCGCCGGCCCCGTCTCCCACCCCGCCGGCCCCGTCTCCCACCCCGCCGGCCCCGTCTCCCACCCCGCCGGCCCCGTCTCCCACCCAGCCGGCCCGGTCTCCCACCCCGCTGGCCTGGTTTCATCTTTCCCCAGATAGGGAAAGTCATTGAGCAAGTACTTGGTTTGCACATCAGCGGCGAACCAAAACTGAGGTCACATGTTCCATTATCAGCTTCTATTGGCCAGTCAGCCACTGATGATATTTTATACATTTTAATGTTACATTTATTATGTTACTAGTTTTTTTTGCTTATAGTAGCCAGAGCAATGCTGCCTCACTAGAGGTCATGAGCTGAATGAATGGACAGCAAGGAAAACACTTTAAAAACACTTTAAAAATAGATAATTGTGGAATTGCATGTAATTGATTAAAAATAAACTTGATAATTTGTCTACACCACCAAGACGGGGGCCTCTAAACGTCTCTAAGATCCAGCTGCGCCCACCACATAAAGCCCCTTCTCAAAGCAGAAACCCCCCCTGTATAAGGACGGAGACTGGAGCGATATGACACACATCCAATAACCCCAGAGAAGGAAAGGGGATACTCACTGTTCTTCTTTCCTTTGATACTGAGCTGGATGTCGTAGTAATCCTCTATCCGCTCTGACCGGTAGTCAACGTGCTTACACTGGATATAGGACTGGAGAGAGAGAGATACAACACAGTTACACTGGATATAGGACTGGAGAGAGAGAGATACAACACACAGTTACACTGGATATAGGACTGGAGAGAGAGAGATACAACACACAGTTACACTGGATATAGGACTGGAGAGAGAGAGATACAACACACAGTTACACTGGATATAGGACTGGAGAGAGAGAGATACAACACACAGTTACACTGGATATAGGACTGGAGAGAGAGAGACACACAGTTACACTGGATATAGGACTGGAGAGAGAGAGATACAACACAGTTACACTGGATATAGGACTGGAGAGAGAGAGATACAAGACTGGAGAGAGAGAGATACAACACACAGTTACACTGGATATAGGACTGGAGAGAGAGACAACACACAGTTACACTGGAAATAGGACTGGAGAGATACAACACACAGTTACACTGGAAATGGGACTGGAGAGAGAGACAACAGTTACACTGGAAATAGGACTGGAGAGCACGACAGACAACGGGGAGAGAGAATGTGAACGTACCACCATCTTTCCTCTGAACAGTTTGGGGATGGTTCCCTCCACGCAGGTGCCTTTCATTTTGTTCTCAACGTTGTCCAGGAGCTGGAACACACAAACACACATTATGGAAGGAACAGTGAATGTGAGCGGAGCAGAGATGGAGCCCAATTTGACTGTCCACAACTAAAGAAGAGAGGGAGTGTGGTGATGTAGTGTCCACAACTAAAGAAGAGAGGGAGTGTGGTGATGTAGTGTCCACAACTAAAGAAGAGAGGGAGTGTGGTGATGTAGTGTCCACAACTAAAGAAGAGAGGGAGTGTGGTGATGTAGTGTCCACTACTAAAGAAGAGAGGGAGGGTGGTGATGTAGTGTCCACTACTAAAGAGAGGGAGTGTGTTGATGTAGTGTCCACTACTAAAGAGAGGGAGTGTGGTGATGTAGTGTCCACAACTAAATAATCATAGTGGAATCTGAAAAGACATCCTTCCTGAAAGCATGATGGTGTACTTAGATAACTTTGTAATTGTAGCATTTATAAACATAAACTCCGACCTCTTAAATGTTCCGTTCCTGTTTGTTATATTATCTGTACAATCGAACATAATTGATTTTGGCCCAATAGACCTGGCATATTCCCATGTTCAAGGAGCTTCCTGTTTTGATTGGGTTGTTTTGCCTAAAGGCCTTTGGGCCTTCCTATAGAAAATAAACTCTGCATCTCTGCCCAGCCTGGATAGAGGGGCCTAAAGGGTGTTTATCATCCCCAGTGGCTCTGCAAGTGAGGAGAGGATGTTCTCCACCACTGTCCTGCTCTCCAGACACCATCACATGAGCCTGTGGACAGACTGGCCAAACTCCTGTTTCTAAGAATTAAACTCCTCGTTCTAAAAAATGAATTTAAAAATTCATGCACTAATAAGAAAATTTTCATTTTATTTGTATTTAATTCTAAGTAAGTCACAGGCTATATGTGTAATTTATAGACCATAATGATTAAATACAACTAAATGCTGTTTAAATGCTGAGTGCTTGATGTCCCTACCAGCTACTCCCAAATGCTTCACAATGTATTTCTTTGTAGGCTGAAGCCTTGAAATAATAGAAATAATACAGCCCAAATAATTCATTTCTGGTCTCCCTGTCTGGGTCTTAACCTATTAGAGTGTTTACATGCTGTTTAATATGACATGTAGCCTATTCAGAGTGTTTAACATGACATGTAGCCTATTCAGAGTGTTTACATGCTGTTTAATATGACATGTAGCCTATTCAGAGTGTTTAATGTGACATGTAGCCTATTCAGAGTGTTTAATGTGACATGTAGTCTATTCAGAGTGTTTACATGCTGTTTAATATGACATGTAGTCTATTCAGAGTGTTTAATGTGACATGTAGCCTATTCAGAGTGTTTAATGTGACATGTAGTCTATTCAGAGTGTTTACATGCTGTTTAATATGACATGTAGCCTATTCAGAGTGTTTAACATGACATGTAGTCTATTCAGAGTGTTTAATGTGACATGTAGTCTATTCAGAGTGTTTAACGTGACATGTAGTCTATTCAGAGTGTTTAATGTGACATGTAGTCTATTCAGAGTGTTTAATGTGACATGTAGCCTATTCAGAGTGTTTAATGTGACATGTAGTCTATTCAGAGTGTTTAATGTGACATGTAGTCTATTCAGAGTGTTTAATGTGACATGTAGTCTATTCAGAGTGTTTAACGTGACATGTAGCCTATTCAGAGTGTTTAACGTGACATGTAGTCTATTCAGAGTGTTTAACGTGACATGTAGCCTATTCAGAGTGTTTAATGTGACATGTAGCCTATTCAGAGTGTTTAATGTGACATGTAGCCTATTCAGAGTGTTTAACATGACATGTAGCCTATTCAGAGTGTTTAACGTGACATGTAGCCTATTCAGAGTGTTTAATGTGACATGTAGCCTATTCAGAGTGTTTAATGTGACATGTAGCCTATTCAGAGTGTTTAATGTGACATGTAGCCTATTCAGAGTGTTTAATGTGACATGTAGTCTATTCAGAGTGTTTAATGTGACATGTAGTCTATTCAGAGTGTTTAACATGACATGTAGCCTATTCAGAGTGTTTAACGTGACATGTAGTCTATTCAGAGTGTTTACATGTGACATGTAGCCTATTCAGAGTGTTTAATGTGACATGTAGCCTATTCAGAGTGTTTAATGTGACATGTAGCCTATTCAGAGTGTTTAATGTGACATGTAGCCTATTCAGAGTGTTTAATGTGACATGTAGTCTATTCAGAGTGTTTAATGTGACATGTAGTCTATTCAGAGTGTTTAATGTGACATGTAGTCTATTCAGAGTGTTTAATGTGACATGTAGTCTATTCAGAGTGTTTAATGTGACATGTAGCCTATTCAGAGTGTTTAATGTGACATGTAGCCTATTCAGAGTGTTTAATGTGACATGTAGCCTATTCAGAGTGTTTAACGTGACATGTAGCCTATTCAGAGTGTTTAATGTGACATGTAGTCTATTCAGAGTGTTTAATGTGACATGTAGTCTATTCAGAGTGTTTAATGTGACATGTAGTCTATTCAGAGTGTTTAATGTGACATGTAGTCTATTCAGAGTGTTTAATGTGACATGTAGTCTATTCAGAGTGTTTAATGTGACATGTAGTCTATTCAGAGTGTTTAACGTGACATGTAGCCTATTCAGAGTGTTTAACGTGACATGTAGCCTATTCAGAGTGTTTAATATGACATGTAGCCTATTCAGAGTGTTTAATGTGACATGTAGCCTATTCAGAGTGTTTAATGTGACATGTAGTCTATTCAGAGTGTTTAATGTGACATGTAGCCTATTCAGAGTGTTTAATGTGACATGTAGTCTATTCAGAGTGTTTAATGTGACATGTAGTCTATTCAGAGTGTTTAATGTGACATGTAGTCTATTCAGAGTGTTTAATGTGACATGTAGTCTATTCAGAGTGTTTAACATGACATGTAGCCTATTCAGTGTTTAATATGACATGTAGCCTATTCAGAGTGTTTAACATGACATGTAGCCTATTCAGAGTGTTTAATGTGACATGTAGTCTATTCAGAGTGTTTAATATGACATGTAGTCTATTCAGAGTGTTTAATATGACATGTAGCCTGTTTGAAATGATGAGCGCTTCTTACAATGACCTTTTCATGTTTATTATCGACCGATTAATCGGAATGGTCGATTAAATTTGGGACGATTTCAAGTTTTCATAAATAGGAATTTTTGGAAACCGATTTGGTCGATACATTTTTTTTGCACCTTTATTTAACTTGGCAAGTCAGTTAAGAACATATTCTTATTTTCAATGGACAGCCTACTGGGGAATGGTGGGTTAACTGCCTTGTTCAGGGGCAGAACGACAGATTTTTACCTTGTCAGCTCGGGGATTCAATCTTGCAGCCTTAAAGTTAACTTCTTGGTGACAGGGGGGGGGCAGTATTGAGTAGCTAGGATGAATAAGGTGCCCAGAGTGAACTGCCTGCTACTCTGTACCAGATGCTAATATATTCATAGTATTATTACTATTGGATAGAAAACACTCTGAAGTTTTCTAAAACTGTTTGAATGATGTCTGTGAGTATAACAGAACTCATATGGCAGGCGAAAACCTGAGAAAAATCCAAACAGGAAGTGGGAAATCTGAGGCTTGTAGTTTGTTGTAAACTCAGCCCCTATTGTAGATAGTGGGATATTTGTTATGTTGCACTTCCTAAGGCTTCCACTAGATGTCAACCGTGTTTGGAAACTGGTTTGCGGATTCTACTATAAAAGGAGAGGCTCATGAGAGCTGTTTGAGTAAGTGGACCGAGAGAGTGTCTCAGGCTCGTGACGTGCGGTCCCGACAGTGTTAGCTCTCGTTCCAGTGCTTTTCTACAGACAAAGGAATTCTCCGGTTGGAACATTACTGAACATCCATGTTAAAAACATCCTAAAGATTGATTCTATACTTAGTTTGACGAGTTTCTACGGGCTTGAACTTTTCGTCCGAGGTTCGGCGCGACCTGAACGCGCTTTTGGATTTGTTTACCAAACGCCCTAACAAAAGAAGATATTTGGACATAACTGATGGACAATATCGAACAAATCAAACATTTATGGTGGAACTGGGATTCCTGGGAGTGCATTCCAATGAAGATCATGAAAGGTAAGTGAATATTTATAATGCTTTTCCTGACTAATGTTGACTACCCAATATGGCGGATATCTTTTTGGCTGCTTTGTTGTCTGAAACGCTGTACTCAGATTATCGCATGGTTTGCTTTTTCTGTATAGTTAAAAAAAAAAAATCTGACACAGCGGCTGCATTAAGGAGAAGTATATCTCTAATTCCATGTGTAATACGTGTATTTTCATCAACATTTATGATGAGTATTTCTGTAACTTGATTTGGCTCCCTGCAAAATCAATGCATGGTTTTAGAACTACTGAACGTAACACACTCCCTCACATGTAAAATGAGATTTTTTGACATAAATATGCACTTTAATGAACAAAACATACATGTATTGTGTAACATGAAGTCCTATGAGTGTCATCTGACGAAGATCAAAGGTTAATGATTAATTCTCTCTATTTGTTATTTTTGTGACTCCTCTCTTTGGCTAGAAAAATGGCTGGATTTTTCTGAGACCTGGTGATTTTTCTGAGACCTAACATAATAGTTTGTGGTGCTTTCGCTGTAAAGCATTTTTGAAGATCAGACACTGTGGCTGGATTAACGAGAATGTCATCTTTAAAACGGTGTAAGATACTTGTATGCTTGAGGAATTTTAATGAGATTTGTTGTTTTGAATTTCGCGCCCTGAACTTTCACTGGCTGTTGGCGGGTCCCACGTATCTCAGAGAGGTTAACTAGTCCAACGCTCTAACCACCTGCCTTACATTGCACTCCACGAGGAGCCTGCCTGTTACACGAATGCAGTAAGAAGCCAAGATAAGTTGCTAGCTAGCATTAAACTTATCTTATAAAAAACAATCAATCATAATCACTAGTTAACTACACATGGTTGATGATATTACTAGTTAATCTAGCGTGTCCTGCGTTGCATATAATCCATGCGGTGCGCATTTGTGAAAAAGGGCCGTCGTTGCTCCAACGTGTAGCTAAACATCAATGCCTTTCTTAAAATCAACACACAGAAGTATATATTTTTAAACCTGCATATTTAGTTAATATTGCCTGCCAACATTAATTTATTTTAATTAGGGAAATTGTGTCACTTCTCTTGCAGAGTCATGGTATATGCTGCAGTCGTTGCGAACTAATTGGCCAGAATTTTACGTAATTATGACGGTTCCGTATTTCACTGACAGAATAAACGTTTTGTTTTCGAGATGATAGTTTCCGGATTCTACCATATTAATGACCTAAGGCTCGTATTTCTGTGTGTTATAACTAAGTCTATGATTTGATAGAGCAGTCTGACTGAGCGGTGGTGGGCAGCAGCAGGCGCGTAATCATTCATTCAAACAGCACTTTACTGCGTTTTGCCAGCAGCTCATCGTTGAGCATCAAGCATTGCGCTGTTTATGACTTCAAACCTATCAACTCACGAGATGAGGCTGGTGTGACTGAAGTGAAATGGCTAGCTAGTTAGCGGGGTGAGCGCTAATAACGTTTCAAACGTCACTCGCTCTGAGACTTGGAGTGGTTGTTCCCCTTGCTCTGCATGGGTAACGCTGCTTCGAGGGTGGCTGTTGTTGATATGTTCCTGGTTCGAGCCCAGGTAGGAGCGAGGAGAGGGATGGAAGCTATACTGTTACACTGGCAATACTCAAGTTCCTTAAAAAGAACATCCAATAGCCAAAGGTTAATGAAATACAAATGGTATAGAGGAAAATAGTCCTATAGTTCCTATAATAACTACAACCTAAAACTTCTTACCTGGGAATATTTAAGACTCATGTTAAAAGGAACCACCAGCTTTCATATGGGGCAGAGTGTTGGACTCGTAACCGGAAGGTTGCAAGTTCAAATCCCCAAGCTGACAAGGCAGGCAGTTAACCCACTGTTCCTAGGCCGTCATTGAAAATAAGAATTTGTTCTTAACTGACTTGCCTAGTTAAATAAAGGTAAAATAAATATGTTCTCATGTTCTGAGCAAGGAACTTTAAAGTTGGCTTTCTTACATGGCACATATTGCACTTTTACTTTCTTCTCCAACACTTTGTTTTTGCATTTTGTAAACCAAATGGAACATTTTATTGATGTATTATATTAAGTTAAAATAAGTGTTCATTCAGCATTGTTGTAATTGTCATTATTACAAATAAATAAATGTAAAAAAATATATTTAAAAAATGGCCGATTAATCGGTATAGGCTTATTTTTGGTCCTCCAATAATTGGTATCGGTATTGAAAAATCATAAAATCGGTCGACCTCTAGTTTATTATAATAATTTTCATTCAAATCCATATGGTTTGGTTTCAATAGTTCAAAACCAAAATGGTAGGTCCAGGTATACGCCAAAAAATAGATGGCGGTTGGTTACACACACACATTACGGAAGGAGGTTAAAGGTTAAATTGTGATTTTAATGAACGGAGCGAATTTGGAACGACAGTTGTTTTGTTTTTTTTCCTGTGAGGAAAGGACCGTGGACCGGGATTTCCCACCATTCAACTCCGCTCACATCGTCTGGTAAGGAACACAGACATTACGAACAGACACGTTATTTAACGAACATGGCATGGGACTTCAGATCCTCAAAAAGTTCTACAGCTGCACCATCGAGAGCAGTGAGCGGAGTTGGCAATATGTGCCATGTAAGAAAGCCAACTTTAAAGTTCCTTGCTCAGAACATGAGAACATATTTATTTTACCGGTATACTGGTTGCATCACCGCTTGGTACGGCAATTGCTCGACATTTGACTGCAAAGTGCTAGAGAGGGTAGTGCGTACTCCCTGCCATCCAGGACCTCTATACCAGGCGGTGTCAGAAGGCCCTAAAATGTATCTAGGACTCCAGCCACCCCAGGCAAGTGGTTCCGGTGTCTGTGACCAAAAGGCTCCTAAACAGCTTCTACCCCCAAGCCATAAGACTCCTGACCATCTAATCAAATGGCTACCGTGCCTCTCTTGCACGGGCTCGATGTACACTCACTGGACTCTGACACACTCACACATACTACACTGACACTTCAACACACACACTGACGCCACGCACACACACACACAGACGCCACGCACACACACACAGACGCCACGCACACACACACAGACGCCACGCACACACACACACACACACACAGACGCCACGCACACACGCCACGCACACACACAGACGCCACGCACACACACACAGACGCCACGCACACACACACAGACGCCACGCACACAGACGCCACGCACACACACACAGACGCCACGCACACACACACAGACGCCACGCACACACACAGACGCCACGCACACACACACTGACGCCACACACACACACACATTGACGCCACACACACACACACATTGACGCCACACACACACACACATTGACGCCACACACACACACTGACGCCACACACACACACAGACGCCACACACACACACAGACGCCACACACACACACACATTGACGCCACACACACACACACACACATTGACGCCACACACACACACACACACATTGACGCCACACACACACACACACATTGATGCCACACACACACAGACGCCACACACACATTGACGCCACACACACACACACATTGACGCCACACACACACACACATTGACGCCACACACACACACACATTGACGCCACACACACACACACATTGACGCCACACACACACACACATTGACGCCACACACACACACACATTGACGCCACACACACACACACATTGACGCCACACACACACACACACATTGACGCCACACACACACACACACATTGACGCCACACACACACACACAGACGCCACACACACACACACACACACACACACACACACACACACACACACAGACGCCACACACACACACATTGACGCCACACACACACAAACATATACACATATTGACGCCACACACACACAAACGCATTCCTTCACATACACTGCTGCTACTCTTATCTATCCTGATGGCCTAGTCACCTTTACCAATACCTACATATTACCTCAACTACCTGGTACCCTGCACATTGACTCAGTACTGGTACTCCTTATAGTCTCATTATTACCTCAACTACCTGGTACCCTGCACATTGACACAGTACTGGTTCTCCTTATAGTCTCATTATTACCTCAACTACCTGGTACCCCTGCATACTGACTCAGTACTGGTACTCCTTATAGTCTCATTATTACCTCAACTACCTGGTACCCTGCACATTGACTCAGTACTGGTTCTCCTTATAGCCTCATTACTATTAGATATTAGATAATTTCTTACTTTTTTTTTTTTACAACTCTGCCTTGTTGGTTAAGGCCTTGTTGGTTAAGGCCTTGTTGGTTAAGGCCTTGTAAGTAACCCTTTCACTGTAAGCTCGACACCTGTGGTAATCGGCACGTGACAAATAAAATTCGATTTTAACACACACACTCTGGCTTGCTTCTAACCCAACCAGGTCAATAGATCTGACCCATTACTATAGTGAAAGCATATTGGTTCTACCCCAACCAGGTCAATAGATCTGAGTCATTACTATAGTGAAAACATCTTGGTTCTAACCCAACCCAGGTCAATAGATCTGACCCATTACAATAGTGAAAACATCTTGGTTCTAACCCAACCAGGTCAATAGATCTGACCCATTACTATTGTGAAAACATCTTGGTTCTAACCCAGGTCAATAGATCAGAACAGCAGCATTTTAATCTTCCTATAGCGGGTTGCCGGGAACCCGTATTTAACATTCATAAACCACGTCACGGACCGTTCTAAAACGACTTGCTCGTCGACATCGTTAACCATTTGTTTACGCGATGTTCAGTCATGTTAGGCCATTGGCTAGCTAGTTAATAACCTGGTAACTTTACACGATGTTCAGTCATGTTAGGTCATTGGCTAGCTAGTTAATAACCTGGTAACTTTAGTCTATCCAGACATCTGGAGACACAGACAGACAGGTAAAGCTTCTTCAGGAGATCAAGGATCATAGTAAAGACAGACATCTTGCATGTCATCCTCAAACCAGACTTTTTTCTTAAAGAGACAGTGTACCATTTTCAATGGCACATTTCTCAATAGGAAAATTGTGCTTTTACACAACGCAGAAACGGTCTCATTTTCCACAAATTATTTTGTAATTACAATGGCATGTATTTTTAACTTTTAACTAACTAACTAATGTATTTACAATGTTACATATCAGTTTCTAGGTCTCAACCGGAGGTTCGAAAGTAGCTAGAATTCATATAGGCCCAAAATAGGCTGCATCTCAATCCATTTAAAGGGTGCAATATGCAGAAATCGCTCCATCATTTCCTGGTGGTTAAAATCCAAACAGCTCGCCTAATTTCAGTTTGTGACCAAATCAAGCAATGTACAGTGTAGAGAATAATTGTACCATCTAAACCTCTGTGAAATCTCTCTTCTATAACCAAAAATATTGTGTTTTCAGCTGGTATACAAAACCTAAAGACAAATAAACAAACAAAACCTCAGATCTGGTCTGGTGCTCCTAAATGTTGTGGTGCAACGAACATGATTAAATTCAGAGCCCTGAATACACACACACACTATTGAACGAAACACACACACACAGAACAACTACTCACCACTCTGCAGAGCTCCTGAACACACACACACACACACAGAGAACAACTACTCACCACTCTGCAGAGCTCCTGAACACACACACACACACACACAGAGAACAACTACTCACCACTCTGCAGAGCTCCTGAACACACACACACACACACACACACAGAACAACTACTCACCACTCTGCAGAGCTCCTGAACACACACACACACACAGAGAACAACTACTCACCACTCTGCAGAGCTCCTGAACGTCGTGTTGCATGAAGCTGTCTAATGTCTCCCACCTACAGAGAAAAACGACATGTTGTCAACTACTGTCAAAGGCACCATGTTTTATAAACAACACATTCACAGTCAACTACTGTCACAATACCACCATGTTATAAACAACACATTCACAGTCAACTACTGTCACAATACCACCATGTTATAAACAAGACATTCACAGTCAACTACTGTCACAATACCACCATGTTATAAACAACACATTCACAGTCAACTACTGTCACAATACCACCATGTTATAAACAACACATTCACAGTCAACTACTGTCACAATACCACCATGTTATAAACAAGACATTCACAGTCAACTACTGTCACAATACCACCATGTTATAAACAAGACATTCACAGTCAACTACTGTCACAATACCACCATGTTATAAACACATTCACAGTCAACTACTGTCACAATACCACCACGTTATAAACACATTCACAGTCAACTACTGTCACAATACCACCATGTTATAAACAACACATTCACAGTCAACTACTGTCACAATACCACCATGTTATAAACAACACATTCAGTCAACTACTGTCACAATACCACCATGTTATAAACACATTCACAGTCAACTACTGTCACAATACCAACATGTTATAAACACATTCACAGTCAACTACTGTCACAATACCACCATGTTATAAACAACACATTCACAGTCAACTACTGTCACAATACCACCACGTTATAAACAAGACATTCACAGTCAACTACTGTCACAATACCACCATGTTATAAACAAGACATTCACAGTCAACTACTGTCACAATACCACCATGTTATAAACACATTCACAGTCAACTACTGTCACAATACCACCACGTTATAAACAACACATTCACAGTCAACTACTGTCACAATACCACCACGTTATAAACAACACATTCACAGTCAACTACTGTCACAATACCACCATGTTATAAACAACACATTCAGTCAACTACTGTCACAATACCACCATGTTATAAACAAGACATTCACAGTCAACTACTGTCACAATACCACCATGTTATAAACAAGACATTCACAGTCAACTACTGTCACAATACCACCATGTTATAAACAAGACATTCACAGTCAACTACTGTCACAATACCACCATGTTTAATCACTGACCCATAATGGACCACAATGCAAAGCATCACTTAATCAGGACAACGTAGTTAGTAGTTAGTCACTACTCAGAGCACACCGTAGAAAAACATTTAGCAACGGAAAATGAAAACAGGCGTTTCTCAGACATAAATCAGGTAGTCCCTTTTCCAGTCTCATTGATTAATCGATCGGTCATCTCATTTGTCCTGCAGCGTTGCTAGCTGAGGGGGTCCTGGCACCTACCCAAAGGACTTGGTGAGTTTCTTGGTGCCGACGGGTTTGTCGCTGTGTTGCAGCTCATAGAAAACCCTCTGTAGAGCCAGCGGAACACTCTTAGACGAGTCATCTCCCTCTGTAGGCATCATGTACACCGCCTGGTACAGGAGAGAGAGAGAGGGGGTTAGACACACAAACACTCTCTCTCTGTAGGCATCATGTACACCGCCTGGTACAGGAGAGAGAGAGAGAGAGGGGGGGGGGGTTAGACACACAAATACTCTCCCTCTGTAGACATCATGTACACCGCCTGGTACAGGAGAGAGAGGGGGGGTTAGACACACAAACTCTCTCTCTGTAGGCATCATGTACACCGCCTGGTACAGGAGAGAGAGAGAGGGGGTTAGACACACAAACTCTCTCTCTGTAGGCATCATGTACACCGCCTGGTACAGGAGAGAGGGGTTAGACACACAAACACTGTCTCTGTAGGCATCATGTAGGCATCAGGAGAGAGAGAGGGGGGGGGGGGTTAGACACACAAACACTCTCTCTCAAGAGTCGTCTCCCTGTATAGACATCAAATACACCGCCTGGTAGGCACAGAGGAGAGGGGTGTTAAACACACTTGAGCGTAGTATGACAGAGCAGTAGTTAGTTGTCTCACTGACCCTCCGCAGCTGGTTGGTGAAGAACAGGGTCTGTAGGAGGCTGTTCATATAACATGTCGCTCCCTGGTTCTTCAGACCCACGTAGCCGGTGTGTTTCTTGGAGTCCCACCTGCACACACACAGGAGAGCAAGGGGTTAACCCAACGACACACACACACAGCCCTGCTCTAAACCAGGGGTGGTCAACTCCAGGAAGAGGGTTGGCGAGCCCTGCTCTAAACCAGGGGTGGTCAACTCCAGGAAGAGGGTTGGACAGCCCTGCTCTAAACCAGGGGTGGTCAACTCCAGGAAGAGGGTTGGACAGCCCTGCTCTAAACCAGGGGTGGGTAACTCCAGGTTAGAGGGTTGGCTAACTCCAGGCCCTTGAGCACCTGATTGGTGTCACACTTTTCTCCATCCCCAGCAAACACAGCTGATTAATCAAATGTCATTCTAATCTGAAGATCATGATCAGGTGATTGTTGGAGTCAGGTGTGTAAGCTGGGGCAAGACTGACACCAATCACGCCTCCGAGGACTGGAATTGCCCCCCCCCCCCCCCCCGGGTTAACCCAACTACACTGGGACACAGGAGTAAGTTTACAACCACACATTGATGTCAGGATCACAGGATCTATGGTCACTAGAAATAAAACATAATTAAAATCATGTTTTTAATAAGATCATTCTAGTTCGAGATACACCGCTGAATAGAACTGGGTCGAGGTGTTGTGTTCTCGTTATTCCAAACATCTGGTGAACTGGACAATGGTCCCAACACACAGAGGGAGAGAGAGAGAGAGAGAGAGAGAGAGAGAGAGAGATCGAAGAGAGAAGGAGAGAGATCGGAGAGAGAAGGAGAGAGATCGGAGAGAGATCGAAGAGGGAAGGAGAGAGATCGAAGAGAGAAGGAGAGAGATCGAAGAGGGAAGGAGAGAGATCGAAGAGGGAAGGAGAGAGATCGAAGAGGGAAGGAGAGAGATCGAAGAGGGAAGGAGAGAGATCGAAGAGGGAAGGAGAGAGATCGAAGAGGGAAGGAGAGAGATCGAAGAGGGAAGGAGAGAGATCGAAGAGGGAAGGAGAGAGATCGAAGAGGGAAGGAGAGAGATCGAAGAGGGAAGGAGAGAGATCGAAGAGGGAAGGAGAGAGATCGAAGAGGGAAGGAGAGAGATCGAAGAGGGAAGGAGAGAGATCGAAGAGGGAAGGAGAGAGATCGAAGAGGGAAGGAGAGAGATCGAAGAGGGAAGGAGAGAGATCGAAGAGGGAAGGAGAGAGATCGAAGAGGGAAGGAGAGAGATCGAAGAGGGAAGGAGAGAGATCGAAGAGGGAAGGAGAGAGATCGAAGAGAGAAGGAGAGAGATCGAAGAGAGAAGGAGAGAGATCGAAGAGAGAAGGAGAGAGATCGAAGAGAGAAGGAGAGAGATCGAAGAGAGAAGGAGAGAGATCGAAGAGAGAAGGAGAGAGATCGAAGAGAGAAAGAGAGGAGAGAGAAAAAGAGAGCAGAGGAGAGAGGAAAAGAGAACAGCTGAGATAGAAGAGGGAAGGAGAAAAGTGAGGAATCAAGACTCACGCCACTCCGTGAGGAGCGTCTGCCTGCACGTAGACTTCAAAGGAGACTTGATCATCCTCCACAAAGCCTCTCTCTGGATCAGTCACATCCTGAAACACACCGGAGGTCAATTATGTTGGATGGGTCTGTACGTATATATACACTCACCAGTGTATACCGTGTGTGTGTGTGTGTGTGTGTGTGTGGTACTCACGCTCCAGGACATGAAGTTAGAGAAGCCCCAGTCGTTCTCCTTGTGGAAGAAGAGGTGGCTGATTCTGCGGCTGAACGACTTCTCATCGTCCTTATAGTTGATGATCTTCAGCATGGCCTGAGCATGGCACGACCAGGACCTAGCAGGGGGACACATTTACACATTACCCCAGGAAACTACTTCACCATGGCCTGAGCATGGCACGACCAGGACCTAGCAGGTGGACACATTTACACGTTACACCAGGAAACTACTTCAGCATGGCCTGAGCATGGCACGACCAGGACCTAGCAGGTGGACACATTTACAGGTTACACCAGGAAACTACTTCAGCATGGCCTGAGCATGGCACAACCAGGACCTAGCAGGGGGACACATTTACACATTACCCCAGGAAACTACTTCACCATGGCCTGAGCATGGCACGACCAGGACCTAGCAGGTGGACACATTTACACATTACCCCAGGAAACTACTTCACCATGGCCTGAGCATGGCACGACCAGGACCTAGCAGGTGGACACATTTACACGTTACACCAGGAAACTACTTCAGCATGGCCTGAGCATGGCACGACCAGGACCTAGCAGGTGGACACATTTACAGGTTACACCAGGAAACTACTTCAGCATGGCCTGAGCATGGCACAACCAGGACCTAGCAGGGGGACACATTTACACATTACCCCAGGAAACTACTTCACCATGGCCTGAGCATGGCACGACCAGGACCTAGCAGGTGGACACATTTACACGTTACACCAGGAAACTACTTCAGCATGGCCTGAGCATGGCACGACCAGGACCTAGCAGGGGGACACATTTACACGTTACACCAGGAAACTACTTCAGCATGGCACAACCAGGACCTAGCAGGGGGGACACATTTACACGTTACACCAGGAAACTACTTCAGCATGGCACAACCAGGACCTAGCAGGGGGACACATTTACAGGTTACACCAGGAAAGTACTTCAGAATGGCCTGAGCATGGCACGACCAGGACCTAGCAGGGGGACACATTTACACATTACACCAGGAAACTACTTCAGCATGGCACAACCAGGACCTACCAGGGGGACACATTTACACGTTACACCAGGAAACTACTTCAGCATGGCACAACCAGGACCTAGCAGGGGGACACATTTACACATTACACCAGGAAACTACTTCAGAAACTACTGTATGGTGGTCAGGACCTAGCAGAAAATGTACACATTACACCATGGGGACACATTTAAATGTTACTCCACACACATGAACTAAGGCAGTGTTTCCACTTAAAAAGTCAAAATAAAAAGTCTGATGGGGAAGTGTGTGTCGATCAGGGTCTCTGCCTGCATGCTGTGTGTGTGTGTGTGGGTGTGTGTCGATCAAGGTCTCTGCCTGCATGCTGTGTGTAATGATTAAGGCGTTGGTCCCCTGTGTGTGTGTGTGTGTGTGTGTGTGTGTGTGTGTGTGTGTGTGTGTGTGTGTGTGTGTGTGTGTATGCATCACGTGACTTACGTGGAGTCGGAGTCTGCGTTGCACTGCAGGAAGAAGCCAACACTCTTCTGGTGCGGCCGGTCTGGGTAGAAGCGAGGCATCACCATGATCTTCCAGGGCAGGTTCCTGACGAAGCAGGACGGGCTGAGAACAGACTCACTCAGCCGGCTGAACCTCTCCACCACAAAACGACATGTCGCCTCCGAACGCCAGCTGGTATCTACATACACGGGAGAGGAGGGGCAGAGTGGGTCCATCAGGGTGGGTCCATCAGGGTGTGTGTGTGGGTCCATCAGGGTGTGTGTGCAGGTGAGTCCTCCTCACCATCCTCCATGTCCTCCTCTGTGTTGTGTCCGTCTGCCATGGCAACGTTCCCGTTAATCACCGGGTTGGCTGGGATTCTCGGGGGATCGTCTGTGTCCCCAGCTGCACACACACACACACACACACAGAGAGGAAGACGTCAGATAAACAGAGATATCAGGGCAGGAAGACACCAGCATGGTGATTTCTTGTTAGTATCACGGTCAAGGAATCAAAACGCCAGGTGGATATAACTTCTTTAGGAAAACACTCCCGATGTAGGAAACTACCATCACATTGTGTTGTCATTCAGAGTCACGTATTTTCCAAGCTACATCACATTATGTTGTCATTCAGAGTCACGTATTTTCCAAGCTACATCACATTGTGTTGTCATTCAGAGTCACGTATTTTCCAAGCTACATCGCATTATGTTGTCATTCAGAGTCACGTGTTTTCCAAGCCACATCACATTCTGTTGTCATTCAGAGTCACGTATTTTCCAAGCTACATCGCATTGTGTTGTCATTCAGAGTCACGTATTTTCCAAGCTACATCGCATTGTGTTGTCATTCAGAGTCACGTATTTTCCAAGCTACATCACATTGTGTTGTCATTCAGAGTCACGTATTTTCCAAGCTACATCACATTGTGTTGTCATTCAGAGTCACGTGTTTTCCAAGCTACAAGTTATGATGACTGGGTCAGTTTATAACACTGATCTGTGTGGTGGTTATGATGACTGGGTCAGTTTATAACACTGATCTGTGTGGTGGTTATGATGACTGGGTCAGTTTATAACACGGATCTGTAAGGTGGTTATGATGACTGGGTCAGTTTATAACACTGATCTGTGTGGTGGTTATGATGACTGGGTCAGTTTATAACACTGATCTGTAAGGTGGTTATGATGACTGGGTCAGTTTATAACACTGATCTGTGTGGTGGTTATGATGACTGGGTCAGTTTATAACACTGATCTGTGTGGTGGTTATGATGACTGGGTCAGTTTCTAACACTGATCTGTGTGGTGGTTATGATGACTGGGTCAGTTTCTAACACTGATCTGTGTGGTGGTTATGATGACTGGGTCAGTTTATAACACTGATCTGTATGGTGGTTTCCTTGTGATGTCTGTGCTAAATCTTCATTTCCCTGCAATCTAAACATGCTGTTCGCATCCCAAATAGCACCCTATTCCCTACATAGAGCTCTGGTCTAAAGTAGTGCACTATGGGCCCTATTCCCTATATTGAACTCTGGTCTAAAGTAGTGCACTATAGGCCCTATTCCCTATATAGTGCACTACTTTTAACCAGGGCCCGATTTAGGATGCGGACACTGTCTGGTCGTCTTTAACCATCAGGAAGAACACTGTAGTGCCGAGGCAGTGTCGCAGCAGCAGCAGTGTGTGCGTCTGTGTGTCGACTACAGCAGTCTGGTAATTAGTAACAATGAAGGATTAAGCTGTGAGCTCCTCTGACACACACACAAGCCTGTGTAGCTGCTTTAGGAAGGGGACAGGAGGAACTCAGGCAGGTAATTACCCAGACAAAGAGCCCGGGACTAGTCTCATCAATCACAACGAAGATGTCTACTGAAGAACAACACAGGAAGTCTATCTCAAACGGCACACTATTCCCTATATAGTGCACTACTTTAGACCAGAGCCCAATGGCACACTATTCCCTATATAGCGCACTACTTTTATCCAGAGCCCAATGGTACACTATTCCCTATATAGTACACTACTTTTATCCAGAGCCCAATGGCACACTATTCCCTATATAGTACACAACTTTAGACCAGGCCCCAAATGGCACACTATTCCCTATATAGTGCACTACTTTAGACCAGAGCCCGATTGTACACTATTCCCTATATAGTGCACTACTTTAGACCAGACCCCAATGGCACACTATTCCCTATATAGTACACTACTTTTAACCAGAGCCCAATGGCACACTATTCCCTATATAGTACACTACTTTAGACCAGAGCCCAATGGCACCCTATTCCCTATATAGTACACTACTTTTAACCAGAGCCCGATGGCACACTATTCCCTACATAGTGCACTACTTTAGACCAGGGCCCCTAGGGAAGGTGTAGAGAATAGGGTACCAGAGTCAGACTAAGAGTGAGAGTCAGTAAAGTATACCTCGTCTCTGTCAGCAGTTCTACAGTCAGTTTGAATGACAGAAAAGCATCTCATATATATATATATATTAGTGTGTCCTTACCTACCCTAGCAGTATGAGTGTCATCTCTTCTGTGTCCGTGTGAGACAGCCTGGTTGCATGTACTGAGTGTGTGTGTGTATATGGAGCCCCAGTGAGCCCCGCTCACGAGACTGGCCTCATTTTTCCAAGTGGATTACAGGCAGCTAACGACATGTGTCACTCAGCCTGCGTCCCTGATGACTCCCTATTCCAGGGATCCTCAACTAGATTCAGCCGCGAGCCGAGTGGCTGTTCAGGGGGCCGGGCTCCCGAGAGGCTGTTCAGGGGGCCAGGCTCCCTCAGGCTGTTCAGGGGGCCGGGCTCCCGAGAAGCTGTTCAGGGGGCCGGGCTCCCGAGAGGCTGTTCAGGGGGCCGGGCTCCCGAGAGGCTGTTCAGGGGGCCGGGCTCCCGAGAGGCTGTTCAGGGGGCCGGGCTCCCGAGTGGGCTCCCAGGTGGCGCAGCGGTCTAAAGCACTACATCTCAGTGCTAGAGGCATCACTACAGACCCTGGTTCAATCCTGGGCTGGATCACAACCGGCCGTGATTGGAAGTCCCATGGGGTGGTGCACCATTTTCCCAGCGTCGTCCGGGTTACGGGAGGGTTTGGCCGGGGTAGGCAGTCATTGTAAATTAAGAATTTGTTCTTAACTGACTTGCCTAGTTAAATAAAAGCTTAAATAAAATAACAATATACTTACAAATAATTTGGAGATTGTGCTTCTTGCAGTCAATTTGCAAACAGATATATTGTTTGACTAAAACATAACCATTTTAATAGCCTCTAGCATGGAGATGCAGTGTCTTAGACCGCTGAACCAGGTACTGTAGTGATATAGCCTCTAGCATGGAGATGCAGTGCCTTAGACCGCTGAACCAGGTACTGTAGTGATATAGCCTCTAGCATGGAGATGCAGTGTCTTAGACCGCTGAACCAGGGACTGTAGTGATATAGCCTCTAGCACTGTGATGCAGTGTCTTAGACCGCTGAACCAGGTAATGTAGTGATATAGCCTCTAGCACTGAGATGCAGTGTCTTAGACCGCTGAACCAGGTACTGTAGTGATATAGCCTGTAGCACTGAGATGCAGTGTCTTAGACCGCTGAACCAGGTACTGTAGTGATATAGCCTCTAGCACTGAGATGCAGTGTCTTAGACCACTGAACCAGGTAATGTAGTGATATAGCCTCTAGCACTGAGATGCAGTGTCTTAGACCGCTGAACCAGGTACTGTAGTGATATAGCCTCTAGCACTGAGATGCAGTGTCTTAGACCGCTGATCCAGGTACTGTAGTGATATAGCCTCTAGCATGGAGATGCAGTGTCTTAGACCGCTGAACCAGGTACTGTAGTGATATAGCCTCTAGCACTGAGATGCAGTGTCTTAGACCGCTGAACCAGGTACTGCAGTGATATAGCCTCTAGCACTGAGATGCAGTGTCTTAGACCGCTGAACCAGGTACTGTAGTGATATAGCCTCTAGCACTGAGATGCAGTGTCTTAGACCGCTGAACCAGGTAATGTAGTGATATAGCCTCTAGCACTGAGATGCAGTGTCTTAGACCGCTGAACCAGGTAATGTAGTGATATAGCCTCTAGCACTGAGATGCAGTGTCTTAGACCGCTGAACCAGGTAATGTAGTGATATAGCCTCTAGCACTGAGATGCAGTGTCTTAGACCGCTGAACCAGGTAATGTAGTGATATAGCCTCTAGCATGGAGATGCAGTGCCTTAGACCGCTGAACCAGGTACTGTAGTGATATAGCCTCTAGCATGGAGATGCAGTGTCTTAGACCGCTGAACCAGGTACTGTAGTGATATAGCCTCTAGCATGGAGATGCAGTGTCTTAGACCGCTGAACCAGGGACTGTAGTGATTATAGCCTCTAGCACTGTGATGCAGTGTCTTAGACCGCTGAACCAGGTAATGTAGTGATATAGCCTCTAGCACTGAGATGCAGTGTCTTAGACCGCTGAACCAGGTACTGTAGTGATATAGCCTGTAGCACTGAGATGCAGTGTCTTAGACCGCTGAACCAGGTACTGTAGTGATATAGCCTCTAGCACTGAGATGCAGTGTCTTAGACCACTGAACCAGGTAATGTAGTGATATAGCCTCTAGCACTGAGATGCAGTGTCTTAGACCG
The DNA here is from genome assembly GCF_002021735.2 of Oncorhynchus kisutch. Taxonomy (NCBI): domain Eukaryota; kingdom Metazoa; phylum Chordata; class Actinopteri; order Salmoniformes; family Salmonidae; genus Oncorhynchus; species Oncorhynchus kisutch. Next base: position 16,761,037 of record NW_022261983.1, read on the forward strand.
CTGAACCAGGTACTGTAGTGATATAGCCTCTAGCATGGAGATGCAGTGTCTTAGACCGCTGAACCAGGGACTGTAGTGATATAGCCTCTAGCACTGAGATGCAGTGTCTTAGACCGCTGAACCAGGTAATGTAGTGATATAGCCTCTAGCACTGAGATGCAGTGTCTTAGACCGCTGAACCAGGTACTGTAGTGATATAGCCTCTAGCACTGAGATGCAGTGTCTTAGACCACTGAACCAGGGACTGTAGTGATATAGCCTCTAGCACTGAGATGCAGTGTCTTAGACCGCTGATCCAGGTACTGTAGTGATATAGCCTCTAGCATGGAGATGCAGTGTCTTAGACCGCTGAACCAGGTACTGTAGTGATATAGCCTCTAGCACTGAGATGCAGTGTCTTAGACCGCTGAACCAGGTACTGTAGTGATATAGCCTCTAGCACTGAGATGCAGTGTCTTAGACCGCTGAACCAGGTACTGCAGTGATATAGCCTCTAGCACTGAGATGCAGTGTCTTAGACCGCTGAACCAGGTACTGTAGTGATATAGCCTCTAGCACTGAGATGCAGTGTCTTAGACCGCTGAACCAGGTACTGTAGTGATATAGCCTCTAGCACTGAGATGCAGTGTCTTAGACCGCTGAACCAGGTAATGTAGTGATATAGCCTCTAGCACTGAGATGCAGTGTCTTAGACCGCTGAACCAGGTAATGTAGTGATATAGCCTCTAGCACTGAGATGCAGTGTCTTAGACCGCTGAACCAGGTACTGTAGTGATATAGCCTCTAGCACTGAGATGCAGTGTCTTAGACCGCTGAACCAGGTACTGTAGTGATATAGCCTCTAGCACTGAGATGCAGTGTCTTAGACCGCTGAACCAGGTACTGTAGTGATATAGCCTCTAGCACTGAGATGCAGTGTCTTAGACCGCTGAACCAGGTACTGTAGTGATATAGCCTCTAGCACTGAGATGCAGTGTCTTAGACCGCTGAACCAGGTACTGTAGTGATATAGCCTCTAGCACTGAGATGCAGTGTCTTAGACCGCTGAACCAGGTACTGTAGTGATATAGCCTCTAGCACTGTGATGCAGTGCCTTAGACCACTGAACCAGGTAATGTAGTGATATAGCCTGTAGCACTGAGATGCAGTGTCTTAGACCGCTGAACCAGGTACTGTAGTGATATAGCCTCTAGCACTGAGATGCAGTGTCTTAGACCACTGAACCAGGTAATGTAGTGATATAGCCTCTAGCACTGAGATGCAGTGTCTTAGACCGCTGTGATACAGTCTGGACTGGAACCAGGGACTGTAGTGATATAGCCTCTAGCACTGAGATGCAGTGTCTTAGACCGCTGAACCAGGTACTGTAGTGATATAGCCTCTAGCACTGAGATGCAGTGTCTTAGACCACTGAACCAGGTATGATACTGCATCTCAGTGCTAGAGGCTATGTCTTAGACCGCTGTGCAGATCTCATATGTAATGTTTTAATTAGTTATTATCATATTGATTAATTTTATGTCACAAAAAAAAACTTTCATAAACACTGAATATAATGTAGACCTACTTGTTAGGGTAACTTAGGGTAAATCTCCACCCGGGGTAACAAGCCCCCTGCCTGTACTTCTCACAGAAACCACTTCGTCACTATCCCTCCCCCCAAACACTTTCCCTTGTTTTCACTACTCTTTCTCAACAAAAAAATATTATCTGACTCACAATTTTTTTTAAGTCATTCCAAAATAAATGAAATTGGAAGGGGAGAGACGTTGTACCCCAAACCACCCTACAATTGGCAGACGTTACATTTCACCCCTCTCTCCCCTAGGCACATGTCAGTGTTAACATGCTTCTGCTAAACATCCTGGGTTTAAAACGGCGACATTCGCGCATATTTAGGAGATGAGAAATAAATACAAGTAGGACTGGAAAGCTGGGATTTCTCTCTTTTTGAACCAAAAGCCTTTAAAACTGCTGTTTCTGAGATTTAATGCACAACAATTCTTCACTTCTTGTCAGACTGCATGTTTCCCTCCCTATGGCACTGAGAACAGGGATGAGCCACGAGAGGAATATGTATCTAGCATAGAACAACAAGCCGACAAGGTAAATAAGACACAAATATTCTACTATGGGGTTGTTAGATTTTCTTATTATGTACTTGTTTTGTTTGCAGAGGAAAAGTAAATGTGGAATGATATCGCAGCTACAAAATGCGCCTCAGCAGAAATATTTGTTATAATGTTCGATATTTGTTGTTGTTGTGTGGCGGTAATGATTTTATCGTGGTGCAGCACCACAGCAAAAGGAGCAATACGTTTGACCAGGTCACATGGGGTAGACCCAAAGGCAGCACTATACAGGGAATGGGACAATAGGGTAGACCCAAAGGCAGCACTATACAGGGAATGGGACAATAGGGTAGACCCAAAGGCAGCACTATACAGGGAATGGGACAATAGGGTAGACCCAAAGGCAGCACTATACAGGGAATGGGACAATAGGGTAGACCCAAAGGCAGCACTATACAGGGAATGGGACAATAGGTTTGACCAGGTCACCATTCCCATTTCTCCTATAGAGCTCAATTTTTATGGAACGGTCTGCCTACCCATGTCAGAGACGCAAACTCAGTCTCAACCTTTAAGTCTTTACTGAAGACTCATCTCTTCAGTGGGTCATATGATTGAGTGTAGTCTGGCCCAGGAGTGGGAAGGTGAACGGAAAGGCTCTGGAGCAACGAACCGCCCTTGCTGTCTCTGCCTGGCCGGTTCCCCTCTTTCCACTGGGATTCTCTGCCTCTAACCCTATTACATGGGCTGAGTCACTGGCTTACTGGGGCTCTCTCATACCATCCCTGGGAGGGGTGCGTCACCTGAGTGGGTTGAGTCACTGATGTGATCTTCCTGTCTGGGTTGGCGCCCCCCCTTGGGTTGTGCCGTGGCGGAGATCTTTGTGGGCTATACTCGGCCTTGTCTCAGGATGGTAAATTGGTGGTTGAAGATATCCCTCTAGTGGTGTGGGGGCTGTGCTTTGGCAAAGTGGGTGGGGTTATATCCTTCCTGTTTGGCCCTGTACAGGGGTGTCCTCAGACGGGGCCACAGTGTCTCCTGACCCCTCCTGTCTCAGCCTCCAGTATTTATGCTACAGTAGTTTATGTGTCGGGGGGCTAGGGTCAGTTTGTTATATCTGGAGTACCTCTCCTGTCCTATTCGGTGTCCTGTGTGAATTTAAGTATGCTCTCTCTAATTCTCTCTCTCTGAGGACCTGAGCCCTAGGACCATGCCTCAGGACTACCTGACATGATGACTCCTTGCTGTCCCCAGTCCACCTGGCCGTGCTGCTGCTCCAGTTTCAACTGTTCTGCCTTATTATTATTGGACCATGCTGGTCATTTATGAACATTTTGGCCATGTTCTGTTATAATCTCCACCCGGCACAGCCAGAAGAGGACTGGCCACCCCACATAGCCTGATTCCTCTATTGGTTTATTCCTAGGTTCCTGACTTTCTAGGGAGTTTTTCAAAGCCACCGTGCTTCTACACCTGCATTGCTTGCTGTTTGGAGTTTTAGGCTGCGTTTCTGTAGAGCACTTTGAGATATCAGCTGATGTACGAAGGGCTATATAAATACATTTGATTTGGTCACATAGGGTAGACCCAAAGGCTGCACTATGCAGGGAATGGGACAATAGGTTTGACCAGGTCACATAGGGTAGACCCAAAGGCAGCACTATACAGGGAATGGGACAATGACCAGGTCACATGGGGTAGACCCAAAGGCAGTGCACTATGCAGGGAATGGGACAATAGGTTTTGCTATGAAAAGTTAGAGCATTAGATCACATATTTTGGTATTGCCTCCATGTAGCTTGTTTGTGGCCACAGGTTGAAGGCTGAAAAATATCAACATGAATCTAAAATTACCCGATAAATAGCGCTGTTGGGAGAGTCGGAAAACCATAAATCAACTACCTGGAAATCACAAGAGGGCTGTTGATAGAGGTGGGATCAGGCATTAAATGTACTTTTTGGACCACCAGCCACCGTAGCAGGTAGATTAAAAAAAAATATATGTGATTCATTTAATTGCTTTAAAAAAATATTTAAAAAAAACAGCAGAAATACGTTAAACAGCTACTGCAGCATTTATTTAGCTATAAATGTGATAAAACGTCACTATTTTTTTTACTCACAAATGCAGGTGGAATGGTCACACTGGAGCCTTGACCTCTTACCCACCAATGCCAAAAATCTACCTGCATTTGGCAGGTGTTAATTTTAGGCCCTGGATGGGATGGACTGAGAGTAGTTGGGGGGGCGGGGTTTAAAGAGTCGTTGGGGGGCGGGGTTTAAAGAGTAGTTGGGGGGTGGGGTTTAAAGAGTAGTTGGGGGGCGGGTTTAAAGAGTAGTTGGGGGGCAGGGTTTAAAGAGTAGTTGGGGGGCAGGGTTTAAAGAGTAGTTGGGGGGCAGGGTTTAAAGAGTAGTTGGGGGGCAGGGTTTAAAGAATAGTTGGGGGGCAGGGTTTAAAGAATAGTTGGGGGGCGGGGTTTAAAGAGTAGTTGGGGGGCGGGGTTTAAAGAGTAGTTGGGGGGCGGGGTTTAAAGAGTAGTTGGGGGGGCAGGGTTTAAAGAGTAGTTGGGGGGGCAGGGTTTAAAGAGTAGTTGGGGGGGGCGGGGTTTAAAGAGTAGTTGGGGGGCGGGGTTTAAAGAGTAGTTGGGGGGCAGGGTTTAAAAACTCACCTTCTATAACAGTTATGACTGAAAATACAAGTACATGAAAATATGGACTCATCAACCCAAAGGATGGCTACTTTGAAGAATCTCAAACATAAACTAAATATATTTTAACACTTTTTTGGTAATTACATGATTCCATATGTTATTTCATAGTTTTGATGTCTTCACTAGTCTCCTACAATATAGAAAATGGTAAAATAAAGAAAAACCCTTGAATGAGTAGGTATGTCCGATCTTTTGAATGGTACTTACTGTACATGTAACAAAAGAAAAAGCTGTAAAAACTACATATTTTTGTCCCCAGAAGAGTCTGTCCTGCATCTCAGTAGGAGTGCTGATCTCAGATCAGTCTGTCCTGCATCTCAGTAGGAGTGCTGATCTAGAATCAGTTTGTCCTGCATCTCAGTAGGAGTGATGCTCTATAAATCAGTCTGTCCTGCATCTCAGTAGGAGTGCTGATCTCAGATCAGTTTGTCCTGCATCTCAGTAGGAGTGCTGATCTCAGATCAGTTTGTCCTGCATCTCAGTAGGAGTGCTGATCTCAGATCAGTCTGTCCTGCATCTCAGTAGGAGTGCTGATCTCAGATCAGTTTGTCTTGCATCTCAGTAGGAGTGCTGATCTCAGGTCAGTCTGTCCTGCATCTCAGTGATGCTCTATAAATCAGTTTGTCCTGCATCTCAGTAGGAGTGCTGATCTCAGATCAGTTTGTCCTGCATCTCTGTAGGAGTGCTGATCTCAGATCAGTTTGTCCTGCATCTCAGTAGGAGTGCTGATCTCAGATCAGTTTGTCCTGCATCTCAGTAGGAGTGCTGATCTCAGATCAGTTTGCCCTGCATCTCAGTAGGAGTGCTGATCTAGAATCAGTTTGTCCTGCATCTCAGTAGGAGTGATGCTCTATAAATCAGTTTGCCCTGCATCTCAGTAGGAGTGCTGATCTCAGATCAGTTTGTCCTGCATCTCAGTAGGAGTGATGCTCTATAAATCAGTTTGCCCTGCTTCTCAGTAGGAGTGCTGATCTCAGATCAGTTTGTCCTGCATCTCAGTAAGAGTGCTGCTCTGGGGTCAGTTTGTCCTGCATCAATTTTTTTATTTATTTATTTTACCTTTATTTAACCAGGCAAGTCAGTTAAGAACACATTCTTATTTTCAATGACGGCCTGGGAACAGTGGGTTAACTGCCCTGTTCAGGGGCAGAACGACAGATTTGTACCTTGTCAGCTCAGGGGATTGAACTCGCAACCTTCCGGTTACTAGTCCAACGCTCTAACCACTAGGCTATGCTGCCGCCCCAATAGGAGTGCTCATCTAGGATCAGTTTGTCCTGCATCTCAGAGTAGGAGTGCTTACCACTGGTGTTAAGTTAGGTACATTTAGTAAGATGTTAAAATGAAAATTTTTATAAAAATGACACAGTGCCAATGTAAACCAACTGGTTGTAGTGTATGACTATTACGGTGGAAGGCCTCTTGTCCATGCACCTCGACTAGACCTGAATCTGCTCATCCAAACACCAGTTGTGTAAATAAATCAGAGATTCTATCAGTTGGACTGATGCACCTGTGGTAATGATGAATGATATGTAATCTCCATCCTATGCATCACAAATGATCATAATGCTAAAAAAAAGTGCATGCAATTGACTAACATTTTTGCTAAACTGTCAGAAATGTTGTTGACTGTCCCAACCTAATGGGGATCAATAAAAATGGCGAGCCACGCGCGTTGTCTTCAATACAATGAAGCAGCAAATCCCCGCGCGCTGGCTGTGTCGATGCAACCTCCACATGCAGGCCTTGCCGCAGAAACATAAACCCTGCCAACCACCTCGAGTTCTTATGTTGGCTAAATCCTCAACTTGGCTAAACGCCATCTATCTAGCTGTGCACCATTACATATTTCCGGGCATCTTTTGGGCACAGGTGCTTATTTCAGTAACGTTAGTTCGCAAAGCTAGTTTAGACTATCGTTGATGTACGGCAAAACCAAATTGACGCATCGGTGTTGATTAACTTGAATTGTAAGCTAGCTAGTACCTCTTTGCTAGCTAATGAAATAGGTAGATAGATATCACCACTGCTAAATTAGTTAGCCATCCAGCTAGCAACATGATTATTTCATGTATAGCTAGCACATTTGAAAATCACATCAATGACATGCGAGTCTCAATGACGATGATGCAAACCATTCCCTTTATAAAAACGTAAACAAACAGCTAAGGGCCTTGCTTCAAATGGATCGCTTTAAAATGCTAGCTAAGTATCCACCATCTTGGAATCGCCACACACCCCCCCGGTCCACGGAGAGGCCTCATATAACGGTCACTAAAGGCCAACCATTTTCAGTTAACAAATCAGCAAAACAATTATATTACAAATACAAATTATTAAATTATACATATATTGTTTACAACTAAACTGAGTGATCGTACCTTGTTACCTGGCTACTGTTACCAGGCTACTGTAGCTTGGCTACCGTTCGCTGATTAGCGGCTAGCTGGCGTTAGTTAGCTAATTACAAATACATTACACAGTTGGGTTGGCTAGTTAGGCAAACAAATAGTAAACGCACCGTAACCATTAGATCCCTGTAAAAAAATACCTTAACCAACTTACCAATTGGTCTGTCAAATGTGTAAGTAAATAGCAACATTTGCCTAATACCTGCTGGGTCATTAATAACCATTGTTAAAACGGCATGCGTAGGCTCAAAGAGTCATGTGAAACAAGCTAACTTTAGCTAAGTGGGCTACTGTTTACAAAACATGAACGGGAGTGTAACATCCAGACTAAAAATGTTACCGTTAACCCCTGTGACCGGGGCACAAACGATCGATTTTGTAGCGCGAGTGAGAGCTATTGACCCGGGTTTATTTTGGCAACTAGTAGGTTGGCTAGCTAACGGCGATGAATGAATTGCACATGCTATTGCTAACTAGCCAACTGATCAAAATATAAATCCATGTAAGTTAAGCTTGTTAGGTGACAGATATACGACGGTTGTAAATATACTGTAAAAGCATGTGGTTTAAGTAATGTTTCACTCGTGTTGTCTTACGTTAAACCAAAACGGATGTTTTGACCATCGTTAGCTACCAAGTTGACTGCGCCACGTTTAATCACGCCGACTTGGACTAGCTAGCTAACGTCAAGACCGTGAGAGTGCAAGAAATCAGTCCGTGAATGTGCTAACCTGCCAGTTGCATATGTGTGATGTAAGTTAGCGAGTCGGCTAGTTACCGGCTAGTTACCGGGTCGTCCAACGTTAACTAACTAGTTACATCCAACGACGCTTGTATTTGACATGTCAACAACACTTAAGTTAAAGCTAAGCTAACGTTGGCTACTGACTAAACGAGGTCAGATGCTGCTGCTGCAATGGACGCATCATCAGCAAAATGAGTTGTGACCATTCAGTCTAGGCCTTGATGTTTACAGTGACGATACATCAGTTCACGCTAGCTATGCACTTCCAACTATTTTAATGTAATTGTTGTGTTAGTTTATCGTCCCCTTCCCGTGGCTTTTTCGTACCTTCCATCTCCATATCCTCGGGCTCGCTAAGTTGTTGCTCGCCGGCTTTCTGCTGCTGCTGTTGTTGAGTGTGGTGGTGGTTCATGTTGGCAACTGTTGTGAAGAGATGATGATGCCTGTTGTCTTTGTTCCCCTCGAACTTGTCTGTTGCTGGTTCCGCGGGGAGTCGGTTACTGGGTTGTTGGTGAGGTGTTTGAGGGTGCGGAGGTGGAATAGACAGGTCAAACCTGGTCGTCTGGGCCTGTTCTAAAACAACCTCGGCCTTTTCTCCCGTCAGCGCCGGGGATTGAGGGGAGGAGGTCGGTGGGGGAGCAGGCAGAGAAACGCGGACGTATTTACTTGCTATTCGCCCAATCTCGGCGCCTTGATGGGTGCAAGTCGCTGACGGTGGTGATGACTACGGCTCCAAAAAAGGGAGACCCGTTGAATTAAATAAATCCGACTTTTACACCGGGTAATATGGGGCAATTGGTGAAGTGAGAAAGACAACTCACGACCTGCAGCCTGAGAAACAAATACGGTTGCCCTGTTTTAAAGCCAACTGGCACAAGGCAGCCAACTAACGAAATGAGTCAATCAGGGAAAACAAATGTTCATAAACTATCAATGCACATTGAAATACAACTTTCCCTTCGATATTCCCAGTCCGTGTGCTCCTCCGATTGTCCCTCGTCTGGGGGAGAGCAGAGAAAAAAGCTATCCATTCAAACCTGCTTCTAATTTGGAATCGCAGTAATTTAGAAGTTTAGGGTGATAGCGATGCCACAGCCCGATATCGACTTTCCCACACATTAAATCACCGTATTAATATTAGCAACAAAATTCAGCACCTTGTCGCATTTCAAAACGTCTCTGTTCAATGAATAAATGTGCCCGGTCACAGCCAGAGCCTCTCACCCGCTTCCTTGGTTTGTGATGTTGAGTTTGAGGTAAAAACTCAAAATGGCGGTCGCGCTCTTCTCTGAAATGTCACATCCGCATGGAGATCTGAACACTCCCGCACACAGCAGAATCGCTGGGTCGCTCGCTGACTGACTGTGTATTTTTCATTAACCAATATACGGGTTAGCAATCATAGGCTACAACTCATGGGGGTAAAAAAATAAATAATCATAGCTAATATTATAGGTTAGTTGGTATAACGGGTTATAGCAGAGGTGTCAAGATCATTTTGCTCCGGGGGCCGCATTCGGTCTTCAACGAGGTCCGGAGGGCCGCACTGAAAACTGGTTATATTTCCACACCGTCAAAAAGTGCAAAAAAAAATTGTCCTCTATCCATCCTTTTTTGAATTTTCGATGCTCCCTGACTGTCTAGCCTTCATTTTGGTGATTATTAGCAAGCTGGACACAGTCAATAAACTGTATGAATGTAAGTCAATTATAATTTACAAAGTTTCGATTTGGTTTTAGTCATTTTACAGTAAGCCTATAATAAGTATGTTACAGTATGTTCCTTCGTCCCCCCAATTTTTTTGTTGACACCCCTGGGTTATAGCGTTTACCAGAAATAGGAGTGTACTGGATGCACCTTAAAGGGCCCATTTTCTTTAAAATAATTGCAACAAGACACTGCAAACACATAACATAAGTTTTATTCTCCAGTGCTATGGATATGAGTTGTAGAAATGGTATTATTTTCCCTGCTTTGGAGTATATTCTGTTTTAACCATATATGATGAGTCAATATCGCAGTGTAACAACAGTGGAAGGGCCCAACATCATTTTTTTTGTCTCTAAGCTTCAATTTTACAATCCAAAGAAATTCTCTGGTACATAACTGGACAACTGAACATTGCAACATTTTGACACAATACACTGATATAAGGCTGTATCACAACCGGCCGTGATTGGGAGTCCCATAGGGCATAGGGCAGCATTGGGAGTCCCATAGGGCAGCATTGGGAGTCCCATATGGAGTCCTATAGGGAAGCATTGGGAGTCCCATATGGAGTCCCATAGGGCAGCATTGGGAGTCCCATATGGAGTCCCATAGGGCAGTATTGGGAGTCCCATAGGGCATAGGGCAGCATTGGGAGTCCCATATGGAGTCCCATAGGGCAGCATTGGGAGTCCCATATGGAGTCCCATAGGACAGCATTGGGAGTCCCATATGGAGTCCCATAGGGCAACATTGGGAGTCCCATAGGGCATAGGGCAGCATTGGGAGTCCCATATGGAGTCCCATAGGGCATAGGGCAGCATTGGGAGTCCCATATGGAGTCCCATAGGGCAGCATTGGGAGTCCCATATGGAGTCCCATAGGGCATAGGGCAGCATTGGGAGTCCCATATGGAGTCCCATAGGGCAGCATTGGGAGTCCCATATGGAGTCCCATAGGGCAACATTGGGAGTCCCATATGGAGTCCCATAGGGCATAGGGCAGCATTGGGAGTCCCATATGGAGTCCCATAGGGCAGCATTGGGAGTCCCATATGGAGTCCCATAGGGCAGCATTGGGAGTCCCATAGGGCATAGGGCAGCATTGGGAGAACCATATGGAGTCCCATAGGGCAGCATTGGGAGTCCCATAGGGCAGCATTGGGAGTCTCATATGGAGTCCCATAGGGCAGCATTGGGAGTACCATATGGAGTCCCATAGGGCAGCATTGGGAGTCTCATATGGAGTCCCATAGGGCAGCATTGGGAGTGCCATATGGAGTCCCATAGGGCAGCATTGGGAGTCCCATATGGAGTCCCATAGGGCAGCATTGGGAGTCTCTGGTACATAACTGGACAACTGAACATTGCAACATTTTGACACAATGCACTGATATAAGGCTGTATCACAACCGGCCGTGATTGGGAGTCCCATAGGGCATAGGGCAGCATTGGGAGTCCCATATGGAGTCCTATATGGCAGCATTGGGAGTCCCATATGGAGTCCCATAGGGCATAGGGCAGCATTGGGAGTCCCATATGGAGTCCTATAGGGCAGCATTGGGAGTCCCATATGGAGTCCCATAGGGCAGCATTGGGAGTCCCATAGGGCAGCATTGGGAGTCACATATGGAGTCCCATAGGGCAGCATTGGGAGTCCCATATGGAGTCCCATATGGAGTCCCATAGGGCAGCATTGGGAGTCCCATAGGGCATAGGGCAGCATTGGGAGAACCATATGGAGTCCCATAGGGCAGCATTGGGAGTCCCATAGGGCATAGGGCAGCATTGGGAGTCCCATATGGAGTCCCATAGGGCAGCATTGGGAGTGCCATATGGAGTCCCATAGGGCAGCATTGGGAGTCCCATATGGAGTCCCATAGGGCAGCATTGGGAGTCCCATAGGGCAGCATTGGGAGTCCCATAGGGCAGCATTGGGAGTCCCATATGGAGTCCCATAGGGCATAGGGCAGCATTGGGAGTCCCATATGGAGTCCCATAGGGCAGCATTGGGAGTCCCATATGGAGTCCCATAGGGCAGCATTGGGAGTCTCTGGTACATAACTGGACAACTGAACATTGCAACATTTTGACACAATACACTGATATAAGGCTGTATCACAACCGGCCGTGATTGGGAGTCCCATAGGGCATAGGGCAGCATTGGGAGTCCCATATGGAGTCCTATAGGGCAGCATTGGGAGTCCCATATGGAGTCCCATAGGGCATAGGGCAGCATTGGGAGTCCCATAGGGCAGCATTGGGAGTCACATATGGAGTCCCATAGGGCAGCATTGGGAGTCCCATATGGAGTCCCATAGGGCATAGGGCAGCATTGGGAGTCCCATATGGAGTCCCATAGGGCAGCATTGGGAGTCCCATATGGAGTCCCATAGGGCAGCATTGGGAGTCCCATAGGGCATAGGGCAGCATTGGGAGAACCATATGGAGTCCCATAGGGCAGCATTGGGAGTCCCATAGGGCAGCATTGGGAGTCTCATATGGAGTCCCATAGGGCAGCATTGGGAGTACCATATGGAGTCCCATAGGGCAGCATTGGGAGTCTCATATGGAGTCCCATAGGGCAGCATTGGGAGTGCCATATGGAGTCCCATAGGGCAGCATTGGGAGTCCCATATGGAGTCCCATAGGGCAGCATTGGGAGTCTCTGGTACATAACTGGACAACTGAACATTGCAACATTTTGACACAATGCACTGATATAAGGCTGTATCACAACCGGCCGTGATTGGGAGTCCCATAGGGCATAGGGCAGCATTGGGAGTCCCATATGGAGTCCTATATGGCAGCATTGGGAGTCCCATATGGAGTCCCATAGGGCATAGGGCAGCATTGGGAGTCCCATATGGAGTCCTATAGGGCAGCATTGGGAGTCCCATATGGAGTCCCATAGGGCAGCATTGGGAGTCCCATAGGGCAGCATTGGGAGTCACATATGGAGTCCCATAGGGCAGCATTGGGAGTCCCATATGGAGTCCCATATGGAGTCCCATAGGGCAGCATTGGGAGTCCCATAGGGCATAGGGCAGCATTGGGAGAACCATATGGAGTCCCATAGGGCAGCATTGGGAGTCCCATAGGGCATAGGGCAGCATTGGGAGTCCCATATGGAGTCCCATAGGGCAGCATTGGGAGTGCCATATGGAGTCCCATAGGGCAGCATTGGGAGTCCCATATGGAGTCCCATAGGGCAGCATTGGGAGTCCCATAGGGCAGCATTGGGAGTCCCATAGGGCAGCATTGGGAGTCCCATATGGAGTCCCATAGGGCATAGGGCAGCATTGGGAGTCCCATATGGAGTCCCATAGGGCAGCATTGGGAGTCCCATATGGAGTCCCATAGGGCAGCATTGGGAGTCTCTGGTACATAACTGGACAACTGAACATTGCAACATTTTGACACAATACACTGATATAAGGCTGTATCACAACCGGCCGTGATTGGGAGTCCCATAGGGCATAGGGCAGCATTGGGAGTCCCATATGGAGTCCTATAGGGCAGCATTGGGAGTCCCATATGGAGTCCCATAGGGCATAGGGCAGCATTGGGAGTCCCATAGGGCAGCATTGGGAGTCACATATGGAGTCCCATAGGGCAGCATTGGGAGTCCCATATGGAGTCCCATAGGGCAGCATTGGGAGAACCATATGGAGTCCCATAGGGCAGCATTGGGAGTCTCATATGGAGTCCCATAGGGCAGCATTGGGAGTCCCATATGGAGTCCCATAGGGCAGCATTGGGAGTCTCATATGGAGTCCCATAGGGCAGCATTGGGAGTCCCATATGGAGTCCCATAGGGCATAGGGCAGCATTGGGAGTCCCATATGGAGTCCCATAGGGCAGCATTGGGAGTCTCATATGGAGTCCCATAGGGCAGCATTGGGAGTCCCATATGGAGTCCCATAGGGCAGCATTGGGAGTCCCATATGGAGTCCCATAGGGCATAGGGCAGCATTGGGAGTCCCATATGGAGTCCCATAGGGCAGCATTGGGAGTCTCTGGTACATAACTGGACAACTGAACATTGCAACATTTTGACACAATACACTGATATAAGGCTGTATCACAACCGGCCGTGATTGGGAGTCCCATAGGGCATAGGGCAGCATTGGGAGTCCCATATGGAGTCCTATAGGGCAGCATTGGGAGTCCCATAGGGCAGCATTGGGAGTCCCATAGGGCAGCATTGGGAGTCACATATGGAGTCCCATAGGGCAGCATTGGGAGTCCCATATGGAGTCCCATAGGGCAGCATTGGGAGAACCATATGGAGTCCCATAGGGCAGCATTGGGAGTCTCATATGGAGTCCCATAGGGCAGCATTGGGAGTCCCATATGGAGTCCCATAGGGCAGCATTGGGAGTCTCATATGGAGTCCCATAGGGCAGCATTGGGAGTCCCATATGGAGTCCCATAGGGCATAGGGCAGCATTGGGAGTCCCATATGGAGTCCCATAGGGCAGCATTGGGAGTCTCATATGGAGTCCCATAGGGCAGCATTGGGAGTCCCATATGGAGTCCCATAGGGCAGCATTGGGAGTCCCATATGGAGTCCCATAGGGCATAGGGCAGCATTGGGAGTCCCATATGGAGTCCCATAGGGCAGCATTGGGAGTCCCATATGGAGTCCCATAGGGCAACATTGGGAGTCCCATATGGAGTCCCATAGGGCATAGGGCAGCATTGGGAGTCCCATAGGGCAGCATCGTACAGGGTAGGCTGTTATTGTGAATAAGAATTTGTTCATAACTGACTTGCCTAGTTATATAAAGGGGGTGAATGCAGGTAGCCAACCCCATGCTAATGCAGGTAGCCAATCCCATGCTAATGCAGGTAGCTAACCCCATGCTAATGCAGGTAGCCAATCCCATGCTAATGCAGGTAGCCAATCCCATGCTAATGTAGGTAGCCAACCCCATGCTAATGCAGGTAGCCAACCCCATGCTAATGCAGGTAGCCAACCCCATGCTAATGCAGGTAGCCAATCCCATGCTAATGCAGGTAGCCAACCCCATGCTAATGCAGGTAGCCAATCCCATGCTTCAGTCTATTTATTTGCACTTTGCTGCATCAGTTGGGCTAAAGCTGATTGTTTATTTCTAATAGCATACCTGATCATATGGATCATGCATAGGCTAGATGCTGTACATGGCACAATATGTTAAAATCCTATAAAACTGGTTGCTCTATGTACTGCATTGTTATGGGACTGTTGTAAAAATGCAGTAAACTTGAAAGGTTCACAGGAATTAAATGATATCTTTAATTCATAGCTAGTATGTTTATTATTGTTGTAGCTATTAGCTACAATATGAAGAGTATCCTTCCCTCCTATCATAGATGAAGCAATATGAAGTGAGTGATGAGAGATGTTCTGTTTGTAGGAAAACAGTGCCCTCTAGTGGAGAGATAGGAGAAGGGTGCTGGAAGTTGCTGTCGTTCGGTACAGCAGCTTTTCAGCTGACTCATCCAAAGCTATTGGAATGTCTCGTTCATCTACCTCCACCCACACACAGGAACACACACTGGCCTAACCCGGTCTTGACCAACAAGCTGCCATGATTACCATAGATATCATACCAGACACATCACTTGTAATGTTCCTGCTGTTTAAGGAAAGTGGCCTATTAAATAATTATACAGCTACGTTGTGAAGAATCAATTCCAAATCAAATTTTATTTCTCATATGTGCCAAATAAAACAGGTGTAGACCTTACAGTGAAATGCTTACTTACAAGCCCCTAACCAACAATGCAGTTAATAAAATCCCCCCAAAAAGTACGAAATCAAAGGAACAAGTAATTAAAGAGCAGCAGTAAAATAACAATAGCGAGACCATATACAGGGTATTACGGTACAGAGTCAATGTGGAGGCTATATACAGGGTATTACGGTACAGAGTCAATGTGGAGGCTATATACAGGGTATTACGGTACAGAGTCAATGTGGAGGCTATATACAGGGTATTACGGTACAGAGTCAATGTGGAGGCTATATACAGGGTATTACGGTACAGAGTCAATGTGGAGGCTATATACAGGGTATTACGGTACAGAGTCAATGTGGAGGCTATATACAGGGTATTACGGTACAGAGTCAATGTGGAGGCTATATACAGGGTATTACGGTACAGAGTCAATGTGGAGGCTATATACAGGGTATTACGGTACAGAGTCAATGTGGAGGCTATATACAGGGTATTACGGTACAGAGTCAATGTGGAGGCTATATACAGGGTATTACGGTACAGAGTCAATGTGGAGGCTATATACAGGGTATTACGGTACAGAGTCAATGTGGAGGCTATATACAGGGTATTACGGTACAGAGTCAATGTGGAGGCTATATACAGGGTATTACGGTACAGAGTCAATGTGGAGGCTATATACAGGGTATTACGGTACAGAGTCAATGTGGAGGCTATATACAGGGTATTACGGTACAGAGTCAATGTGGAGGCTATATACAGGGTATTACGGTACAGAGTCAATGTGGAGGCTATATACAGGGTATTACGGTACAGAGTCAATGTGGAGGCTATATACAGGGGGTACCGGTACAGAGTCAATGTGGAGGTTATATACAGGGTATTACGGTACAGAGTCAATGTGGAGGCTATATACAGGGTATTACGGTACAGAGTCATTGTGGAGGCTATATACAGGGTATTACAGTACAGAGTCAATGTGGAGGCTATATACAGGGTATTACGGTACAGAGTCAATGTGGAGGCTATATACAGGGTATTACAGTACAGAGTCAATGTGGAGGCTATATACAGGGTATTACGGTACAGAGTCAATGTGGAGGCTATATACAGGGTATTACGGTACAGAGTCAATGTGGAGGTTATATACAGGGTATTACGGTACAGAGTCAATGTGGAGGCTATATACAGGGTATTACGGTACAGAGTCAATGTGGAGGCTATATACAGGGTATTACGGTACAGAGTCAATGTGGAGGCTATATACAGGGGGGTACCGGTACAGAGTCAATGTGGAGGCTATATACAGGGTATTACGGTACAGAGTCAATGTGGAGGCTATATACAGGGTATTACGGTACAGAGTCAATGTGGAGGCTATATACAGGGTATTACGGTACAGAGTCAATGTGGAGGCTATATACAGGGTATTACGGTACAGAGTCAATGTGGAGGCTATATACAGGGGGTACCGGTACAGAGTCAATGTGGAGGCTATATACAGGGGGTACCGGTACAGAGTCAATGTGGAGACTATATACAGGGGGTACCGGTACAGAGTCAATGTGGAGGCTATATACAGGGGGTACCGGTACAGAGTCAATGTGGAGGCTATATACAGGGGGTAGCGGTACAGAGTCAATGTGGAGGTTATATACAGGGGGTACCGGTACAGAGTCAATGTGGAGGCTATATACAGGGTATTACGGTACAGAGTCAATGTGGAGGCTATATACAGGGTATTACGGTACAGAGTCAATGTGGAGGCTATATACAGGGTATTACGGTACAGAGTCAATGTGGAGGCTATATACAGGGTATTACGGTACAGAGTCAATGTGGAGGCTATATACAGGGTGTACCGGTACAGAGTCAATGTGGAGACTATATACAGGGTATTACGGTACAGAGTCAATGTGGAGGTTATATACAGGGTATTACGGTACAGAGTCAATGTGGAGGTTATATACAGGGTATTACGGTACAGAGTCAATGTGGAGACTATATACAGGGTGTACCGGTACAGAGTCAATGTGGAGGCTATATACAGGGTATTACGGTACAGAGTCAATGTGGAGGCTATATACAGGGGGGTACCGGTACAGAGTCAATGTGGAGGCTATATACAGGGTATTACGGTACAGAGTCAATGTGGAGGCTATATACAGGGTATTACGGTACAGAGTCAATGTGGAGGCTATATACAGGGGGTACCGGTACAGAGTCAATGTGGAGGCTATATACAGGGGGGTACCGGTACAGAGTCAATGTGGAGGCTATATACAAGGGGGTACCGGTACAGAGTCAATGTGGAGGCTATATACAGGGGGTACCGGGACAGAGTCAATGTGGAGGCTATATACAAGGGGGTACCGGTACAGAGTCAATGTGGAGACTATATACAGGGGGTACCGGTACAGAGTCTATGTGGAGGCTATATACAAGGGGGTACCGGTACAGAGTCAATGTGGAGGCTATATACAGGGGGGTACCGGTACAGAGTCAATGTGGAGGCTATATACAGGGGGTACCGGGACAGAGTCAATGTGGAGGCTATATACAGGGGGTACCAGTACAGAGTCAATGTGGAGGCTGTATACAGGGGGTACCAGTACAGAGTCAATGTGGAGTCTATATACAGGGGGTACCGGTACAGAGTCAATGTGGAGGCTGTATACAGGGGGTACCAGTACAGAGTCAATGTGGAGGCTATATACAAGGGGGTACCGGTACAGAGTCAATGTGGAGGCTATATACAGGGGGGTACCGGTACAGAGTCAATGTGGAGTCTATATACAGGGGGTACCGGTACAGAGTCAATGTGGAGTCTATATACAGGGGGTACCGGTACAGATGTGCGGGCGCACCAGTTAGTTGAGATAATTGAGGTAATATGCACATGTAGGTCGAGTTATTAAAGTGACTATGTGTAACCGATGTGAAATGGCTAGCTAGTTAGCGGTGGTGCGCGCTAATAACGTTTCAATCGGTGATGTCACTCGCTCTGAGACCTTGAAGTAGTTGTTCCCCTTGCTCTGCAAGGGCCGTGGTTTTTGTGGAGCGATGGGTAATGATGCTTCGTGGGTAACTGTTGTTGATGGTGGGGTTCCTGGTTCGAGCCCAGGTAGGGGCGAGGAGAGGGACGGAAGCTATACTGTTACATATGCATCGATAATAACAGAGAGTGGCAACAATCAAACTTTGTAAACATAGCTGAGCAGCTAAATGTTTTAATTAATTCACTTAACACTCAGTCCATGTTGTTACACATACTGCGGTTCCCTTTACTAGAGGATAGGTCCCCTAGATTCACACCTGTCTGCCTCCAGCCTTGAAGGTGTTTGATCAGCAATGAGCTCAGCCCTGGGTCGTGTTCATTACACACCAAACAAAAGAAAACGGATTGAAACAGGGAATGCTGAGAAAATGCTGGGGGGGGGGGGGGGGGGGTTCCTGGGGCCCAGAGTTTTTCCAGTTCTGGTAGACTAACCTAACAAGGTAAAACTTGGGACCCTAGTTGTAGGGTATGACATGGTAATACATCAGGTGTAAAATAGTTTTATATGGGCTATGATGGGACCAGAGTTGTTCGAATCATGGTTAAAAGAAAACTAGACAACAACTGTGATTGGACAATAGAACTAACAGGGCAGAGCTAGCTTTATGCAGGGTTGCATCATGTAGGTCTTTGCATCTGTAATTTAAAAAAATACTCACATTGTATGTCATCACTGTGTTGATTGATTAATTGATAAGGGACCACCCAAAGTTTGAATGTAAACTTTTTTCTCTTAACACAAATAAATAGGCCTATTTTAGGCTATATACATTAAGTTACCACTTCCTTTCCCCTGGCCAGAGGGGATCAGAGCTCATAGGCTTCTCTAGGCTATCTGCTGCTGTGGTTGTTATCATTTGGCTACAGTTGATCAGACAGAAGCCCTGATTTATTGTGCACGAGTTGACAAATCATGAGGCAAATCAGTCTAAACAACAGTACTTTGTCCCTCTTTTCAATACTTTTTTGTTAATACTTTTATCCCAAATTTTGGGGCAAATGCCAGCCCACTACACAGCGGCTCTGCTGTGCTGATCTTTGCAATGTGGGTAGATGGAAACCGCCACATAATACTACAAACTAAGAAACATATCCTATATGTATGTTCTACTTCCCCTAAATGTCGAGTTAGTATCTCGAAATTTTGAGTTAGTGTCTCGAAATGTTGACTTACATATCTTGAAATTACGTATTTCAAAATGTTTAGTTACCATCTCCAAATGTTGACTTACTATTTCGAAATGTTGACTTGACTTAGTGTCTTTACATTTTGAGATAGCAGTAAAAAAAAAAAATGTAGATAGTACCTAAAAAAATTGTAGCTAGTAGCTCTAAATGTTTCGATAGTATTAACATTTCAAAATGTTTTTTTGGTGGCAGGAATGGGCTTCCATAAATTTTGAATGGCTATAAATTCTAGTGGAAACCTAAAACCACAGCTTTTTACTTCTCACACAAGCTTTAAGTAGATAAGAATTTTCGTGGCGTTCCTTTACGTCATTTCTATGACAGATGTTTCTGTGGTCCACTGAAATCATCAGCACAAACCTGAAGCCACGACCCAGAGCCATACTGACCAATCACTGATTGGAATAGGGGCGGGGTAGAAACGACAACACGGTAGTATGACTTTTATATAGGCGGACGTCGGCAACGTCAAAAAAACTAGTTGAAGAGTATTTTCAGACCGGCGTAGTCGGTTTGAGAAACAGCTATTAAGTCATAACAAAATTAATGAATTTCCTAACGGACATTTATTCGCATCGCCAAGTCATTTATTAATCGACATACTAAAGTTGTAATCGACCCGAGGGTTTTAACGGTGTAAATGGAGGAGAAGAAGAAAGACGGAGACCCGGAGATTCAGGAACACGGACCCGAACATTGGTTCTCAAAATGGGAGCGGCAGTGTTTGGCCGAAGCGGAGCAAAGGGAGTCAAACGAGGAGGAGGCCGATAACGACCAGGATAAATTATGGCATCTCTTCCAGAATTCCGCCACTGCCGTGGCTCAGCTCTACAAAGGTCCGAGACAAGACCAGAACTAACTAACGTTTAGTCGGATGTCACCCCTGCGCCTTGTTACTGAGCTTTGCTATGCTACTCAGTCGCTGTTAGTGGCGGTGGGAAGTAGCTCATGTTCGCTAACTAGCTAGTAGCCAACTAGCTAATAGCCAACTAGCTAGTAAGCAACTAGCTCGTAGCCAACTAGCTGATCAGCTGGTTAGCTAGCTACTGTACTGTAGCAACTGTTTGCCATCCTGAGTCAAGACATCCCGTAATTATAGTTTGCTCGTTTTTTTGTGTGTGTTTAGTAAAACAGAACACCTAAATGTATCTTTTTATGAAACAAAAACTATCTTGAACGTTAGTAGTTTTCCCTGGCTGTTGTTCGCCAAAACGTCTATCTAGCTAACGTTATCGTCTATAGCTAGTTAACGATAACTGCTAAGCAACATAACCAGCCAACACACTTTTTGGCTAGATAAGTTCGTTGAATAGCTATCTCATCCAGTCTTTAAAAAAAAACTAATATGGTTTATACTGTTCGGACTCGCAGAGAAAATGCGAGTCCGACCAAATGTCAGTGAACAAGTATCAGAGAAACAAAATGGCGACGGAAACAACAATCATCGCTGCGCGACATTCCCCTTGTGACAGATTGTATCTTTCACTGTTGCCTTTTTGTTAGGTGTGTCTGGGTCTAATATTACTTACCATAGATATACATGAACGTTTTATAATATCCGTTTTGGTTTTATGTCTACAAATCAACGAATAACCCGAGTTGTTATAACAGTGCATAACTGAAAATTTAAACAAAATGGCGAAGATTTACTATTGGCTTTTGGGGTTATTGAGAATTCTTACCCGCTACTGTAATACTTCTCATAGTTCAGTATATCTATCGTAACCGTAGGTTCTTTAGTTACTAAGGTATGAAGTATTTATAATATACGACTGCAACTTTCCTGCTGAAAGGGCAATTTTAGTTGGTGCGTTATGCACTCGTGCTCATAAACTGTCGAGTTGGCCATCTAGTGCTGGCTGACAGTTATTTTTATTCCAAAGCCCGCCTGCAACTCTAGATGCAAGACAAAATGGCGAATAAAAACAGTCTCCTTGTAATCAAGACGCTTTCAGTCTCATGTGTTGCCTTGTATCATGTACTACTAAAGCGGGAATACTGTACAATTAATTGGCGCCTAACTTGCTATTTATGTTAACTGTTGTCAACCAGGCTATTTATGTAAACTGTTGTCAACCAGGCTATCTGTCTTAGTAGGAAATTCCAACAAACCTGTAATGTCTTTGGTGGTGTGTTGTCTCGACAGACCGAGTATGTCACCAACAGGGGGGGCTTTCTTTGTGGGTGCCGTTTCAGAACGCAGCCACAGCCGTGACCAACCTGTACAAAGGTAGGTGTCAGGGACACTCAAGAGTGTTTTCAGTTTCTTGACTTCTAACTTGCATTCACAACAGTATAGGATCATCGTAACAGTCTATTGGCTTTTCATTATTGTTCTGCTGTGGTCTAAGCATGTATTGATTTGCATTGTACTTGTCAAGGTACTTGGCCTACCACAGGGGTATGGTACTTCAGAAGACTCGGTAAAGGGTAGTCGGGACAGAGCTAAATAGGTTGAGGACCAAAGGCTCATCATCAAAGTCCATAGGCTTTTCCTTTGTCATTCTGCTGTAAACAGGACATGTATTGATTAGTAGATAGAAACTTGTAAACAATCAAGGGCCTCTTCTAGTCACCTGAGTATTGACCATCTCGCCATTTACAGCCGTCCTGTCAAGTTCTGGTCCTGGAGAGCACAGCAGGGTGTTCAGCCTAACTCTCAAACTCTAGTTGGTATTCTGCCTTCTCCCTACAGTTTTCAGCCACCACCTTGGCCAACAACTTGGCTCATGTGAACTACAATCCCGACACTGTATTTTTTAAGGTTTGGAAAAGTCAATAATCATCGCTTGGATACGGCTGTGGAAACATATGGCCCTTTATCTTTCATCAGTGAGAGAAAAACATATATACTTACTGTAGCAGTTACAGATCCACACAGCTATGGCTGCCTCATCAAAGGAAACTACACTTGTGCTGCACTTCCTGAGTTATGCTTCTCAGGTGTTTCGGAGCACATAGCTAATTAGCACAGGTGATGGCCTCTGTAACATGGAGATATGGCCCTGTGGGAACCCTAACCCTATAAAGGTGTGTATCCATTTTACCTTTTTGATTTTTGAAAATTGATTTCTTGCCGATAGGAAAGATATATATATATAGTTTTGGAAGCATACAGACCTTACCTCAAGTGATGCATGTTAATGTTCAGATTGAGCGTTGAGGCTCTTATCAAGTCTCCCCCTGTACAGAAGACGTCTCGGTCCAATAACTAATGTGTATTGGAACAGAGTCATGATCAATGGCTAGTTCCAGTTCAGCACTAACACATCTGATTCAGCTGATCATCAAGAGTCCCTGTGGATAGTTGAATCGTGTGTGTTAGTGCTGGACTAGGACAAAAGCCTCCATACCCTGTGGCTCTCCAGGATCATGATTCCAGCATCTGTGCTGTCTGACTGGCAACCTCTGGAAGAGGGGGGGGGCTGCCTGCCTATAGTTCTATAGTGAACCGTCAACTGTTAGTCACAGGTTTCACTCGGGCTACACAAAGGAACCTTCAACCAAGTCTCATCACAGGTTCTCTCTTTCTCACACACACACACTTTCTCTCACACACACACTTTCTCTCTCACACACACACACACACACTTTCTCTCTCACACACACACACACACACTTTCTCTCTCTCACACACACACACACACTTTCTCTCTCTCACACACACACACACACTTTCTCTCTCACACACACACACACACACACACACACACTTTCTCTCTCACACACACACACACACTTTCTCTCTCACACACACACACACTTTCTCTCTCACACACACACACACTTTCTCTCTCTCACACACACACACACTTTCTCTCTCTCACACACACACACACTTTCTCTCTCTCGCACACACACACACACACACACACTTTCTCTCGCACACACACACACACACTTTCTCTCACACACACACACACTTTCTCTCACACACACACACACACTTTCTCTCTCACACACACACACACACACACACTTTCTCTCTCACACTCACACACACTTTCTCTCACACACACACACACTTTCTCTCACACACACACACACTTTCTCTCACACACACACACACACACACTTTCTCTCACACACACACACACACACACTTTCTCTCACACACACACACTTTCTCTCACACACACACTTTCTCTCACACACACACACACACACACTTTCTCACTCACTGTCACACACATTCCTTTCTCTTTCTGCCCCCCACCACACAGAGTCTGTGGAGGCCCATCAGCGTAGCTACGACCTAGGTATACAGATCGGCCACCAGCGTCGCAACAAGGATGTGCTGGCCTGGGTGAAGAAAAGGAGGAGAACCATCCGGCGAGAGGACCTCATCAGCTTCCTGTGTGGCCGGGCCCCACCCCCCCGGACCTCCAGAGCCACCCTCACCCCAGGACACAGACTGACCATGGTCTCCCCTAACCGGCCTCCCCCGGCCCCTGAGACAGACTCCTCTGTGGAGGCTGACCTCCAGCCCTTCAGAGAGGCCATCGCACTGCATGGTAAATACACAAATATACAGTTTGGTCTAAAATTGACCGCCTTGATAAAGGAGAGCAAAAATGACTGTATAAAATCAAACATTTGAGTACTGAGCTATATTTTATGGTAAAAAAAACGGGGAAGTTCCACTACCGGTCAAAAGGTTTAGAACACCACCTCTTTAAAGGGTTTTTCTCTATTTGCTACATTGTAGAATAATAGTGAAGACATCAAAACTATGAAATAACACATTAAGGAATTACGTGTTAAACAAATCAAAATATATTTTATATTTGAGGTTCTTGAAATTAGTGACCCTTTGCCTTGATAAACAGCTTTACACACTCTTGGTATTCTCTCAACCAGCTTCATGAGGTAGTCACTTGGAATGCATTTCAATTAACAGGTGTGCCTTACGAGTACATTTGTGGAAGTTCTTCCCTTAATGCATTTGAGCCAATCATTTGTTTTATGACAAGGTATACAGAAGATATTTGGTAAAAGACCAAGTCCATATTATGTCAAGATCAACTCATAAGCAAAGAGAAACAACAGTCCATTACTTTAAGACATGAAAGTCAGTCAATATGGGAAATGTCAAGAACTTTAGGGTTTCTTCAAGTGCAGTCACAAAAACCATCAAGCACTATGATGAAACTGGCTCTCATGGTGACCGCCACAGGAATGGAAGACCCTGAATTACCTCTGCTGCAGAGGATAAGTTCATTAGAGTTACCAGCCTCAGACATTGCAGCCCAAATAAATGCTTCACAGAGTTCAAGTAACAGACGCATCTCAACATCAACCGTTCAGAGGCGACTGTGAATCAGCCGCCATGGTTGAATTGCTGCAAAGAAACCACTACTAAATGACACCAATAAGAAGAGACTTGCTTGGGCAAAGAAACACGAGCAATGGACATTAGACTGGTGGAAATTTGTCCTTTGGTCTGGACTCCAAATTGGAGATTTTTGGTTTCAACCACTGTGTGTCTTTGTATTTGCTGTGTGGGTGATCGAATGATCTCCGTATGTGCATTTCCCACCGTGAAGCATGGAGGAGGAGGTGTTATGGTGTGGGGGTGCTTTGCTGGTGACACTGTTTTATTTCAAATTCAAGCGATACGCCATCCCATCCGGTTTGGGCTCAGTGGGACTATCATTTGTTTTTCAACAGGACAATGACCCAACATACCTCCAGGCTGTGTAAGGGCTATTTGACCCAAGAAGAAGAGTGATGGAGTGCTGCATCAGATGACCTAGCCTCAACAATCCCCTGACCTCAACCTAATTGAGATGGTTTGGGATGAGTCGGAACGGACCGCAGAGTGAAGGAAAAAGCAGCCAACAAATGCTCAGCATATGTGGGAACTCCAAGACGGTTGGAAAAGCATTCCGGGTGAAGCTTGTTGAGATATTGCCAAGCGTGTGCAAAATCTGTCATGGCCGAGGGTGACTATTTGAAAAATCTCAAATTTAAAATATATTTTTGATTAGTATGAAACTTTTGGCTGCTACATGATTCCATGTGTTATTTCATAGTTTTGATGTCTTCACTATTCTACAATGTAGAACATAGTAATAAAACAACAACCTTGAAATGACACCGCCTGGTATAGAGGTCCTGGATGGCAGGGAGCTCGGCCCCAGTGACGTACCTTAGGGTTAGGATCAGAGGGCACATAGCACTGCACAGTAAATACAGATACATTGCATTCTAAAGTATTCAGACCCCCTGATTTCCCCCCCCCACACACACACACACTTTTTGTTACGTTACAGCCTTCTAAAATGTATTAAATATGTCCTCATTAATCTACACAATACCCCATAATGATGTCACAATACCCCATAATGATGTCTTTTTGTTACGTTACAGCCTTCTAAAATGTATTAAATAATAATATGTCCTCATTAATCTACACAATACACAATACCCCATAATGATGTCACAATACCCCATAATGATGTCACAATACCCCATAATGACAAGCAAAAACTTTTTTTTTTTTTGTAAAAAATTTAGTAAAAAAAACAAACTTATTTACATAAGTATTCAGACCCTTTGCTTATGCTATCGCAATTGAGCTCAGGTGCATCCTGTTTCCATTGATCATCCGTGAGATGTTTCTACTACTTGATTAGAGTCCACCTGTGGTAAATTCAATTGATTGGACATGATTTGGAAAAGCACACACCTATCTATATAGGGTCCCACAGTTGACAAGTGCATGTCAGAGCAATAACCAAACCATGAGGTCGAAGGAATTTAACTTAGAGCTCAAAGACAGGATTGTGTCAAGGCACAGATCTGTTTTAAGGGTACCAAAAAAATGTCTGCAGCATTGAAGGTCCCCAAGAACACAGTGGCCTCTTAACTTATTCCATTTTGGAACCACCAAGACTCTTCGTAGAGCTGGCCCCCCGGCCAAACTGAGCATTCGGGGAAGAAGGGCCTTGGTCAGGGAGGTAACCAAGAATCTGCTGGTCACTGACAGAGTTCAGTCAGTGTCCTTGAGTGGCCCAGCCAGAAACCCGGACTTGAACCCAATCGAACATCTCTGGAGGATCCGTGTTGGTCATTCAGAGGGAGAGTCCTAAACTGCACCCTATTCCCTACAATCAGGGAAGGGCAACTTCTATGGGGGCGGGGGCCTAAACAAATCTGAACTAGTCAAGAGGGGCTGCAGTGTCTCGCCAGTCTGCGTACCCACATCAACACCCCTTAACACACACACATTGCGAGGGAAAACGTTTGTGGGCCCTGCTCTTGACAGCAGACAATGTTTTACATTTTAAAGTTCATTTTGTGCAATTGTAGACTTTGCCATGGGGTGTAGAGAAAATGTTGCTGTTTTTTAAAATAAAGTTTACTGTAATTCTACACATTTTGCCATGTGGTTTTCATAATATGAGTAATTCGACCATGATAACAAGTTTAGGTAGCAGGCTGCAAAAACTAGCTTTGCAATCCCTCAAAAAATGTTTTGCTGACATGGGCTGTTTCTATCAGTCCATAAGGAGAGAAACGGCTGTTTCTATCAGTCCATAAGGAGAGAAACGGCTGTTTCTATCAGTCCATAAGGAGAGAAACGGCTGTTTCTATCAGTCCATAAGGAGAGAAACGGCTGAGGCACATCACATTTTGTAGTTGCACGATGTGTATTCTACTATAAGTTGAGACTAGAGATCGACCGATTTATGATTTTTCAACGCCGATACGATTATTGGAGGACCAAAAATGCTGATAAAAAAAAATATATATATATATATATATATAAAATCTTTTTTAAAATACATATTTATTTGTAATAATGACAATTACAACAATACTGAATGAACACTTATTTTAACTTAATATAATATATCAATAAAATCAATTTAGCCTGAAATAAATAATGAAACATGTTCAATTTGGTTTAAATAATGCAAAAACAAAGTGTTGGAGAAGAAAGTAAAAGTGCAATATGTGCCATGTAAGAAAGCTAACGTTTAAGTTCCTTGCTCAGAACATGAGAACATATGAAAGCTGGTGGTTCCTTTTAACGAGTCTTCAATATTCCCCGGTAAGAAGTTTTAGGTTGAAGTTATTATAGGACTATTTCTCTGTATGCAATTTTGTATTTCATTAACCTTTTGATTATTGGATGTTCTTTTAGGCACTTTAGTATCGCCAGTGTAACAGTATAGCTTCTGTCCCTCTCCTCGCTCCAACCTGGGCTCGAACCAGGAACACATCGGCAACAGCCACCCTCGAAGCAGCGTTACCCATGCAGAGCAAGGGGAACAACTACTAGAAGTCTCAGAGCGAGTGACGTTTGAAACGTTATTAGCGCTCACCCCGCTAACTAGCTAGCCATTTCACTTCAGTTACACCAGCCTCATCTCGTGAGTTGATAGGTTTGAAGTCATAAACAGCACAACGCTTGACGCACAACGATGAGCTGCTGGCAAACCGCACGAAAGTGCTGTTTGAATGAATGATTACGCGCCTGCTGCTGCCTACCACCACTCAGTCAGATACTTAGATGCTCAGTCAGATTATATGCAACGCAGGACACGCTAGATTAACTAGTAATATCATCAACCATGTGTAGTTAACTAGTGATTATGATTGTTTTTTCTAAGAAAAGTTTAATGCTAGCTAGCAACTTACCGTGGCTTCTTACTGCATTCGCGAAACAGGCAGTCTCCTCGTGGAGTGCAATGTAATCAGTTAGTTAGAGCGTTAGACTAGTTAACAAAGGTTGCAAGATTGGATCCTCCGAGCTGACAAGGTGAAAATCTGTCATTCTGCCCCTGAACAGGCAGTTAACCCACTGTTCCTAGGCCGTCATTGAAAATAATGTGTTCTTAACTGACTTGCTTAGTTAAATAAAGGTGTAAAAAAAAAATGGATTATGAAAACTTGAAATCGGTCCTAATTAGTCTGCCTTTCCGATTAATCGGTCAACCTCTAGTTGAGTCCACGATTGAGTTTTTAAATAAATAACACTTTTGATCCCGAGGACCTCATGTGGCCCGCGGGCCGCCAGTTCCCCATCCCTGCCCTTCATAGCTCACTACCTTGTTGACCAGAGCCCTATGGACCCTGCTCCAAAGTAGAGATGATATAGGGAATCTGATGTCATTTGGGGATATACCATTGTGCCCCAGGGCCTGAATGCATCATAGACTTCCTTTTGTTTTTCATGTCTTCTCTGAGTCAGGGTTCGATGACTGAGTTTGACCTTGTGGTGTTTTTCTTTCCTTCTCACCTCCCTACCTTACCCCCCTCTCCAATCTGTCCTCTCCAGGTCTAAGTGGGGCTATGGCCAGCATCAGTGTTCGTTCCGGTACCCCAGGCTCTCCCACCCACGTGGGGGGTGCTGGTGGGGGGGGGTCGACCCCGGTGGGGCGTCGGCGTAACGGTCTCCATGATGTGGACCTGAACACTTTCATCTCCGAGGAGATGGCCCTGCACCTGGACGCTAACCCCAGGAAACGCAGCTCCGCCCAGTGCAATGACGTCATAACAGACTCCCCCACCCATAAACGCAACCGGATGATCTGATTGGGCAGCCCAGCCCCAGGGAGGGTTAAGAGACCTTTGTGGGAGGGGGGGGGGGGTTGAGATCTTGAAAACAGACAGACTGAAGGATGTATGGCTGTGGAGTGAACCGGCGTTGAGGACTAAGGAGGCCGTCCATTTAGTTGAGTGGGTGGTGTCCTCCTGTCCTTGTCTCCTTTCCTAGTTGAGAGCACTGGTCTAAACTGAAAGCATGTTTGTTGGAAACCTGTCATCCATCCTTCCTAACCCTGTTAGGCTGCATCTACACAGGTAGCCCAATTCAGATCTTTTTCCACTAATTGGGCCTTTTGACCAATCAGATCAGTTCTTTTCCCAGTAAATGGGCAACAGAACAGAATTGTGCTGTCTTTGTAAAAGCAGCCTCAGTGATCAGTGACCGTGAGGAAAGGAAGCGAGGACAGAAGGGCATCGAGGAGGTTGGGATGCAGCCCCCGTTCAGAGGAGAAATGCACTGCTGATTTGAAATAAAAAAAGAAGCCACTTGATCCTCTATACTTGTTGCTCCCCCCCCCTCTCTCTCTCCTCCCCCCCCATCCTCACCCCTCCTCCCTTCCTAAGGAAACGAGGGCTGTGGAAAACGTGTTACTCAGTGAACTAGATAAGGATTGATGCCAGAAGTGGTTCTGTTGGAGAGATGCCTTCTTTGCTAGAACTTATTGCTTTGTGTTAGTCATCCTGCTCAGCGGACATTGATGCTGTCTGTGATGATGAAGAGGAGGACTTCCCTCACTTGACATTTCCTGACTGTCCCAAATGGCACCCTACACCCTACCCTAGTCCCTACACAGCACCCTAGTCCCTACACAGCACCCTAGTCCCTACATCATAGCCCCTACATCCTAGTCCCTACACACCACCCTAGTCCCTACACAGCACCTACACCCTAGTCCCTACATCATAGCCCCTACATCCTAGTCCCTACACACCACCCTAGTCCCTACATCATAGCCCCTAGTCCCTACACACCACCCTAGTCCCTGCATAGTCCCTACACACCACCCTAGTCCCTACATCATAGCCCCTACATCCTAGTCCCTACACACCACCCTAGCCCCTACATCCTAGTCCCTACACACCACCCTAATCCCTACATCCTAGCCCCTACACACCACCCTAGTCCCTACATCCTAGTCCCTACACACCATCCTAGTCCCTACACACCATCCTAGTCCCTACACACCACCCTACTATACAGCATAGGGCCCTTTTTGAAAAGTGTTGCACTATACAGGGTGTTGTTTGGGAGCAGCCCTGCTGTCTCCTGTGTCTAGTTGTGATGGCTGAGGGTCTGTGGGGTCTCAGGGCTGATTCTCCCAATAGCAGGCTGTTGATATTTGATTGCATCGGCTTCCTTTCTCTCTTGACAACTGTGCTTCAGCAGTCATGTTAGTGCAACCAACCCGCAAGGGTCAGCGTCCCAAAATCGCACCCTATTCCCTAATATAAAGTCAACTACTTTTGCCTACAGGTCACTCTGGTCAAAGTAGTCCACTATGTAGGGACATAAGGATGCTGTTTGCTCCACGAACCACCGTGTTCAGGTTCGTGTACCTCTGCTGCAGTTGGTTCATTTACACACCGCCTTGCTTCTTCTGTTGAGGTGTATATTTCAAAGTTCAGGAATGATCCGTGTTACTTAATGCTGGGATGATATCTGACCTGTCGCCAGACTAACCCTCCGGTCAGGTGATTGTCGTGTAGGAAACCTATAGGAAGGTAAACTATGATCGCCGTTCACAGTGAGTAAATGTGATGCTCCCTAAACTTTCAATACATTTTTATTTTTATTTTTAATGTAAAAGATGGGATGGATAAACGCTCCCGCAAAATAACCTGTGTTTCTACTCCACTACACCTCTGTCCCCTTCTGAGTATGTTGATGTTTTCAGAGTATTCTGTTCAGTGTGGTTGTGTGTGTTCACCATATTACCTGAGTTGGAATAATGATTTTTTTTTTTTTGCACTTAAGCCTCTTTCACATCTAAACTTGTGTTGATTTTCCCACCGGAACCAACCAGGCAGTCCAACCTCCACCTAAAGGTCTTCAATCAGACACTACCACCTTCACCTCCCTCTGGAACTGGGGGGGGGGGTTCACCTGCCACCAAACAGAAACAAACTGAAATGATTTGCTACTCTGTGCCGTAATGAACATGCCCCAAAACCAGAAGAGAAAGACTGAAATGTGTTTTGCTACGTTGTGCTGTAATGAACATGCCCCAAACCAGAAGAGAAAGTCCTGTTTTTTTTTCCGTTGCAAAATGTTTTGCTATGCTGTGCCATACTGAACACCACCCAGAGTAAGAGATGTGGGAGGAGCTAAAGTGGAGGCCCCAGGAAACCAACTGACAGAATTGTTCTTTTCGTGAGCGTGGGGGGGGGGGTCTAACATCCCAATGTCCACACTACTGTTTAGTATGCCGTATGAATGGCCGATCCAGTGCATCGCTCCATACTAAGTGATATTGTGACGTAGTCTGTCTTCTAATGGGTGTTCATTATTGACTTGTGTTGATGTGAAAAGATGCAGTTGCCTGACTATTAAAGCTGAAAGGGATAGTTTACCTGAATTATTAGAAAATGCTGTTGGTTTTCTTACCCTGTATAGACGAGGAATACAGCCAGCCATGCTTGGATCATTGTTTACATGTGCAGCGAGGGTTTGGGTTGTGGGGGGTAAGTTTTAAATACGTCACTCGTTATTTCAAGCCACACCCCGGGACTCCCGCCGAACGCAGTAAACATGTCAGTTAAAGAACGGTTTGGGCAAAACGTGTGGTACAGTTCAAACCGTTCCACAACTCAGAAAACATTGAAGCGAACTGAACACACCCCTGGCTGTGGTCTCCTAATGCTAACAGTGTAGCTGTGGTCTCCTAATGCTAACGGTGTGGCTGTGGTCTCCTAATGCTAACGGCGTGGCTGTGGTCTCCTAATGCTAACGGTGGGGCTGTGGTCTCCTAATGCTAACAGTGTAGCTGTGGTCTCCTAATGCTAACAGTGTGGCTGTGGTCTCCTAATGCTAACGGTGCAGCATTATTAGGTCAAACCCACTGTAACCAAGTCATCACCCCCTGATATCACTCACATTTCATGTCAGACCGATTTGTGTGAACTATCCCTTATGTGATAGATTGAGGTTGTTCCTAAGCTCTGATCTAGGATCAGCGAACATGAACCCGTTTTAACCCTGATACAGAGCTCTAACAGTGCCACCATTTTACCTAAATATTTTGCTGTGCCACCTAGACTGTTTATTTAGGAGCACTAGTGAGCCTAGACGCAATGAAGTATTCTAGCTCCATTACCTACAATCATTTAGATTGTGCTCCTAGATTTCTTTGTGTTCGGGCTACATTTTTCAACTTGTAAATTCAAAAATTAAAGTTAGCATGGAGCCCTGGCTTAACCAATAGGAGGTCAGAAAGCAGGACCTGTATTCACAAAGCTGATCCCAGTAAGAGTGCTGACCTAGGATCAGTTTGACCTTTCAGCTCATAATGAGTACCATCATATAGACAGACAGGGGGGAGGGGTCATAATCTGAGACACGTTGTGAATATGGAACCTGATCAGAGATCAGTTCTTAGGGCCACTTCGTCCTATCCTGGTTGCTTATTCAAACCAAGAGGGAGCACAGTTACCTGATCAGAGATCAGTTCTTAGGGCCAGTTCATCCTATTCTGGTTGCTTATTCAAACCAAGAGGGAGCACAGTTACCTGATCAGAGAGCAGTTCTTAGGGCCAGTTCATCCTATTCTGGTTGCTTATTCAAACCAAGAGGGAGCACAGTTACCTGATCAGAGAGCAGTTCTAGGGGCCAAACAGGTACCCTATTCTCTACATGGTGCAGTATTTCTGACCAGGGCACATGGGGAGGTAGATATGGTCTAGGATCAGTTTGACTTTCAGATCTGAGACACGTTGTGAATACTCTACATGGTGCAGTGTTTCTGACCAGGACGGCAGGGTAGCCTAGTGGTTAGAGTGTAGAGGCGGCAGGGTAGCCTAGTGGTTAGAGTGTAGAGGCGGCAGGGTAGCCTAGTGGTTAGAGTGTAGAGGGGGGGGCAGGGTAGCCTAGTGGTTAGAGTGTAGGGGCAGCAGGTAGCCTAGTGGTTAGAGTGTTGGACTAGTAACCAGCAGGTAGCCTAGTGGTTAGAGTGTTGGACTAGTAACCAGCAGGTAGCCTAGTGGTTAGAGCTTTGGACTAGTAACCAGCAGGTAGCCTAGTGGTTAGAGTGTTGGACTAGTAACCAGCAGGTAACCTAGTGGTTAGAGCTTTGGACTAGTAACCGGAAGGTTGCAAGTTCAAATCCCCGAGCTGACAAGGTACAAATCTGTTGTTCTGCCCCTGAACAGGCAAGTAACCCACTGTTCCTAGGCCGTCATTGAAAATAAGAATTTGTTCTTAACTGACTTGCCTGGTTAAATAAAGGTACAATTAAAAAACATGGGGAGGTAGATATGATTGTAGAACATTTAGGACGTAGGTACGAGGTGGCCGCGCCACAATAACATCTCCTTTCTCTTGAACTCTACACTCGTTCACTACTTCGCACAAATCTAAAATGGAGACGTAGGCAGAGTTCCCCCGCCATGTTTCTGTTTCCAGTCATTTCCTTTCCAATCAGTGCCGGGAAGGGAACAAGTGCACACTGGGAGGAAGGAGCGATGAACGGGACATAGCCAGGGGAAGAATCTCAATCTGCGTTTCCTTCATTCTTCGTGTTCTCTCTCCTCGTCGCCTTCTCATTGGATGAGGAATCAAGGAAATGCAATTGAGATCGTCCCCATGTTCTCCTGCCATGCAGAATAGGAGGATCTTCTGGACGGCTCCGTACGTTCCATTTCTTTCTGCCGTGTTCAGCCCACTGAGTTGACCTCTTGACTTTTAGAATACAGACAGGTCAGAGTCCAGAACAGATCTTATTCCCAATAGGCACTTCTTGTAGAGCTGAAAGAATGTGATAGATCAACATTTTCAGCATATTGCTTATACCTATCCAATCCCTTCAGCTCTACACAAGTGTTTAGAGGTGTGTTCGGTGACGGGAAACACTCTATACCAGGGCAGCCCAATCCTCTTCCTGGAGACCTACTGTCCTGTAGGTTTACAGTCCAACCCTCTTCCTGGAGATCTACTGTCCTGTAGGTTTACAGTCTAACCCTCTTCCTGGAGATCTACTGTCCTGTAGGTTTACAGTCCAACCCTCTTCCTGGAGATCTACTGTCCTGTAGGTTTACAGTCCAACCCACTTCCTGGAGATCTACTGTCCTGTAGGTTTACAGTCCAACCCTCTTCCTGGAGATCTACTGTCCTGTAGGTTTACAGTCCAACCCTCTTCCTGGAGAGCTACCGTCCTGTAGGTTTACAGCCCAACCCTCTTCCTGGAGATCTACTGTCCTGTAGGTTTACAGCCCAACCCTCTTCCTGGAGATCTACTGTCCTGTAGGTTTACAGTCCAACCCTCTTCCTGGAGATCTACTGTCCTGTAGGTTTACAGCCCAACCCTCTTCCTGGAGATCTACTGTCCTTTAGGTTTACAGCCCAACCCTCTTCCTGGAGATCTACTGTCCTGTAGGTTTACAGTCCAACCCTCTTCCTGGAGATCTACCGTCCTGTAGGTTTTCAGTCCAACCCTATTTTGCATATCTGATTCAGCTAGATAAGGTCTTGTTGAGCAGCTAATTAGTAGAAGCAGGTGTGTTAAATTAGAGTTGGACAGAAATCCCACAGGACAGTAGATCTCCAGGAAGAGGGTTGGACTGTAAACCTACAGGACAGTAGATCTCCAGGAAGAGGGTTGGACTGAAAACCTACAGGACGGTAGATCTCCAGGAAGAGGGTTGGACTGAACCTACAGGACGGTAGATCTCCAGGAAGAGGGTTGGACTGAAATCCCACAGGACAGTAGATCTCCAGGAAGAGGGTTGGACTGTAAACCTACAGGACAGTAGATCTCCAGATTAGAGGGTTGGACTGTAAACCTACAGGACAGTAGATCTCCAGATTAGAGGGTTGGACAGCCCTGCTCTATAACAGGGGTGGTCAACTCCAGATTAGAGGGTTGGACTGCCCTGCTCTATACCAGGGGTGGTCAACTCCAGATTAGAGGGTTGGACTGCCCTGCTCTAAACCAGGGGTGGGTAACTCCAGGAAGAGGGTTGGACTGCCCTGCTCTATAACAGGGGTGGTCAACTCCAGGAAGAGGGTTGGACTGCCCTGCTCTAAACCAGGGGTGGGTAACTCCAGGAAGAGGGTTGGACTGCCCTGTTCTAAACCAGGGGTGGTCAACTCCAGATTAGAGGGTTGGACTGCCCTGCTCTATACCAGGGATGGTCAACTTAAGGAAAAGAGTATATACATATGAGATGAGTATTGCCAGATATGTACATTTTATTAGCCATGCTGGTTAAGTGTGCCTTGAATTCTAAATAAATTACTGACAGTGTCAACAGCAAAGCACCATCACACCTCCTCCTCCATGCTTCACGGTGGGAACCACACATGCATCATCCGTTCACCTATTCTGCATCTCACAAAGACACAGCGGTTGGAACCAAAAATCTCAAACTTGGACTCATCAGACCAAAGGATAGATTTCCACCGGTCTAATGTCCATGGTGTTTCTTGGCCCAAACAAGTCTCTTCTTATTATTGGTGTCCTTTAGTAGTGGTTTCTTTGCAGCAATTCGACCATGAAGGCCTGATGCACACAGTCCCCTCTGAACAGTTGATGTTGAGATGTGTCTGTTACTTGAACTCTGTGAAGCATTTATTTGGGCTGCAATGTCTGAGGCTGGTAACTCTAATGAACTTATCCTCTGCAGCAGAAGTAACTCTGGGTCTTTTCCTGTGGCGGTCACCATGAGAGCCAGTTTCATCATAGCGCTTGATGGTTTTCACGACTGCACTTGAGTGTGCAAAGCTGTCTTCAAGGCAAATACCTCCCTAATGAATTCCCTACCTAGTGTCCTAGTTCCAACCCTAATGAAGTCCCTACCTAGTGCCCTAGTTCTAACCCTAATGAATTCCCTACCTAGTGCCCTAGTTCCAACCCTAATGAATTCCCTACCTAGTGCCCTAGTTCCAACCCTAATGAATTCCCTACCTAGTGCCCTAGTTCCAACCCAAATACCACCCTAATGAATTCCCTACATAGTGCCCTAGTTCCAACCCAAATATCACCCGAATGAATTCCCTACCTAGTGCCCTAGTTCCAACCCGAATGAATTCCCTACATAGTGCCCTAGTTCCAACCCTAATGAATTCCCTACATAGTGCCCTAGTTCCAACCCTAATGAATTCCCTACCTAGTGCCCTAGTTCCAACCCTAATGAATTCCATACCTAGTGCCCTAGTTCCAACCCTAATGAATTCCCTACATAGTTCCCTAGTTCCAACCCTAATGAATTCCCTACCTAGTGCCCTAGTTCCAACCCTAATGAATTCCCTACCTAGTGCCCTAGTTCCAACCCTAATGAATTCCCTACCTAGTGCCCTAGTTCCAACCCTAATGAATTCCCTACCTAGTGCCCTAGTTCCAACCCAAATACCACTCTAATGAATTCCCTACATAGTGCACAACTTTGACCAGGGCATGTAGTTCCACTATGTAAGGAAGAGGGTGTCATTTGGGACCAATAGGTTCTGTCCAGTCTGCATTACTGTACTCATCTTGTTGCAACACCACTTCACGCCACCAGATGGCGTCAGAGCAGCAGCTCTGGACCGGGAGGATCTCTTTTACAGAGAAACATGGAGACAGAGGCACCTGATCCATCGGTTGATTGATCGATCAGTAGACTGGGAGGGACCTCTGCTGCAGAGGAACAAGGATAGAGTCATCTGATCGATTGATTAGGTTTATGGTCCGTTAAGAGGAAGATTCCCTCCACTGCTCACCATAACCTTTAGCCTTGATCCTGAACTTGGCGTAACAATTAAGGTGTTGGCTTGACAGTTGCTAAACCTGGGTTCTCGTCTTGGTTGGGGCTACTCACCGAATTCACTACAATATGCTTCCGTGGTTGGTTTCATTGTATCTCCTCTTTAAAGCTTGAATCCTTAATTGAAACAACAACTAAGCGAGCACCCCACCCGTGTTTTGGTAAAACGCTGAGGGATGCGCCTGGAGAAATGTAACCACTCTTAATACATTATAGTTTTAACTATTTTGATTTTTAGGATATATACAGCGTTTGTTTACATTTACTTTGTTTACAAACATTTGAGTATAACAAGCTTATATTTGGGGTTCTGATGAGGTACGAGAGTTTAACCAATAGTAAAACATACATTAGTATCCCTGTCAAGCAACCCCCACTTTGTCAGTGGGTGAGTTCGTTTTGCATGGCCCGATACCCCGGTTTGGTTAAGTTTTTTTAAAGAACAATGGAATCGTTTAAAAAATGGAAACTCCACACCCGGGGCACCGGGCCTTGTTAAACGAGTTGCCCAGTGTGGTTGATAGTCCGGCAATCTGATAGGGTGAATCACGTTTTCAACACCCACAAAACACCTACAGTCACGGCGTTCAGATCCAATCAGATGCCAATACTGATATGTTGGCCCCGCCTCCTCTGTAGTTTCCTCCTCCAGGACAGAGCAGCCCAGCCGCAGTGTGTCCTGTTTGTGTCAACTTGACGAGTCGAGATGGCAAATGTGTTGAGAAATTCCGCCAAATTCGGGTTTTCAGGTATGTGAACTTACCTGACATTGAGTAAGTACAGCAGGAAGAGTTTAATACCTATTTCTCCGGAGTTTTGATGTCCCCATTTCGAGAACAAACAAGAATATCAGTGGTTAGATTGCATGGCTAAGTAGTTAGCTAGCTAGCCTCCCCTTCCCTGGTCTTTCAGAAACTAGAGTAAAGTTCACAGGACGATTGTGTCTGTCCTTATGTCGCGTAATGACACATTGTCAGTTTGCGTGGGCTATCTGGGCTCTATCAAGTAGCTAATATATCGTAGCTGTTATTGTAATTGTGAAAACATGTCTTGGGGGTGTCTGTAACTTTCTCACTCATCATATATTCACGATTCATTCATCATTATCCATAATCATGGTAGCATCCACATTAATGTAGAAGTGTTTAAAATCATCTATTCTTATTTACAATAAAAGTGACTCCAAAATGACACAATACATTATTTACCCTTCATTTCTATTGGGCACCAAATAATCTGAAACACAACCAAAACAAACCGCAAATACAACCAACCAATGTGTTGTCACAAGATTGATGTAGTCATTGTGTGCTATGAATATGTGACCAAATACTTTGTACTTCTTTAATTGACATACGTGAATTTGTCCCAATACTTTTGGTCCCCTAAAATGTGAGGTCTAAGTACAAAAAGTGCTCTAATATCTAAACGGGTCACCCGATATGGATGAAAATACCCTCAAATTAAAGCTGACAGTCTGCACTTTAACCTCATAGTCATTGTACCATTTCAAATCCAAAGTGGAGTACAGAGCCACAACAACATGACACTGTATATAGTGACTAGGGCTCCAACAACATGACACTGACCCAATGCTTGTGGAACTCACTGTATATAGTGACTAGGGCTCCAACAACATGACACTGTATATAGTGACTAGGGCTCCAACAACATGACACTGTATATAGTGACTAGGGCTCCAACAACATGACACTGTATATAGTGACTAGGGCTCCAACAACATGACACTGTATATAGTGACTAGGGCTCCAACAACATGACACTGTATATAGTGACTAGGGCTCCAACAACATGACACTGTATATAGTGACTAGGGCTCCAACAACATGACACTGTATATAGTGACTAGGGCTCCAACAACATGACACTGTAAATAGTGACTAGGGCTCCAACAACATGACACTGTATATAGTGACTAGGGCTCCAACATGACACTATATAGTGACTAGGGCTCCAACATGACACTGTATATAGTGACTAGGGCTCCAACATGACACTGTATATAGTGACTAGGGCTCCAACATGACACTGACCCAATGCTTGTGGAACTCACTGTATATAGTGACTAGGGCTCCAACAACATGACACTGTATATAGTGACTAGGGCTCCAACAACATGACACTGTATATAGTGACTAGGGCTCCAACAACATGACACTGTATATAGTGACTAGGGCTCCAACAACATGACACTGTATATAGTGACTAGGGCTCCAACAACATGACACTGTATATAGTGACTAGGGCTCCAACATGACACTGTATATAGTGACTAGGGCTCCAACATGACACTGTATATAGTGACTAGGGCTCCAACATGACACTGTATATAGTGACTAGGGCTCCAACATGACACTGACCCAATGCTTGTGGAACTCACTGTATATAGTGACTAGGGCTCCAACAACATGACACTGTATATAGTGACTAGGGCTCCAACAACATGACACTGTATATAGTGACTAGGGCTCCAACAACATGACACTGTATATAGTGACTAGGGCTCCAACATGACACTGTATATAGTGACTAGGGCTCCAACAACATGACACTGTATATAGTGACTAGGGCTCCAACATGACACTGTATATAGTGACTAGGGCTCCAACAACATGCCACTGTATATAGTGACTAGGGCTCCAACAACATGACACTGTATATAGTGACTAGGGCTCCAACAACATGACACTGTATATAGTGACTAGGGCTCCAACAACATGACACTGTATATAGTGACTAGGGCTCCAACATGACACTGTATATAGTGACTAGGGCTCCAACATGACACTGTATATAGTGACTAGGGCTCCAACATGACACTGACCCAATGCTTGTGGAACTCACTGTATATAGTGACTAGGGCTCCAACAACATGACACTGTATATAGTGACTAGGGCTCCAACAACATGACACTGTATATAGTGACAAGGGCTCCAACAACATGACACTGTATATAGTGACAAGGGCTCCAACAACATGA
Organism: Oncorhynchus kisutch; assembly: GCF_002021735.2. Classification (NCBI taxonomy): domain Eukaryota; kingdom Metazoa; phylum Chordata; class Actinopteri; order Salmoniformes; family Salmonidae; genus Oncorhynchus; species Oncorhynchus kisutch. The sequence goes on from NW_022261983.1 coordinate 16,801,176, forward strand.
CACTGTATATAGTGACTAGGGCTCCAACAACATGACACTGTATATAGTGACTAGGGCTCCAACATGACACTGTATATAGTGACTAGGGCTCCAACATGACACTGTATATAGTGACTAGGGCTCCAACATGACACTGTATATAGTGACTAGGGCTCCAACATGACACTGTATATAGTGACTAGGGCTCCAACATGACACTGTATATAGTGACTAGGGCTCCAACATGACACTGACCCAATGCTTGTGGAACTCACTGTATATAGTGACTAGGGCTCCAACAACATGACACTGTATATAGTGACTAGGGCTCCAACAACATGACACTGTATATAGTGACTAGGGCTCCAACAACATGACACTGTATATAGTGACTAGGGCTCCAACAACATGACACTGTATATAGTGACTAGGGCTCCAACATGACACTGTATATAGTGACTAGGGCTCCAACATGACACTGTATATAGTGACTAGGGCTCCAACATGACACTGTATATAGTGACTAGGGCTCCAACATGACACTGTATATAGTGACTAGGGCTCCAACAACATGACACTGTATATAGTGACTAGGGCTCCAACATGACACTGTATATAGTGACTAGGGCTCCAACAACATGCCACTGTATATAGTGACTAGGGCTCCAACATGACACTGTATATAGTGACTAGGGCTCCAACAACATGACACTGTATATAGTGACTAGGGCTCCAACAACATGACACTGTATATAGTGACTAGGGCTCCAACAACATGACACTGTATATAGTGACTAGGGCTCCAACATGACACTGTATATAGTGACTAGGGCTCCAACAACATGCCACTGTATATAGTGACTAGGGCTCCAACATGACACTGTATATAGTGACTAGGGCTCCAACATGACACTGTATATAGTGACTAGGGCTCCAACATGACACTGTATATAGTGACTAGGGCTCCAACAACATGCCACTGTATATAGTGACTAGGGCTCCAACAACATGACACTGTATATAGTGACTAGGGCTCCAACAACATGACACTGTATATAGTGACTAGGGCTCCAACATGACACTGTATATAGTGACTAGGGCTCCAACAACATGACACTGTATATAGTGACTAGGGCTCCAACAACATGACACTGTATATAGTGACTAGGGCTCCAACAACATGACACTGTATATAGTGACTAGGGCTCCAACATGACACTGTATATAGTGACTAGGTCATCGTCTTATAATACAAGGTCACATGGTTTCAGTGACGATGTCAACTATCATTATTATATCGTTATATTATATTTTTATATTATATTATTATATTGTTATATTATATTATTATTTTGTTATATTGTTATATTGTTATATTATATTGTTATATTATGTTATATTATATTATTATTATGTTATATTATATTGTTATATTGTTATATTATATTGTTATATTATATTATTATATTATTATATTGTTATATTATATTATTATATTGTTATATTATATTATTATATTATTATATTGTTATATTATATTATTATATTGTTATATTATTATATTGTTATATTATGTTATATTATATTGTTATATTGTTATATTATATTGTTATATTATATTGTTATATTATATTGTTATATTATGTTATATTATATTGTTATATTATATTATTATATTGTTATGTTATTATATTGTTATATTATTATATTATGTTATATTATATTGTTATATTATGTTATATTATATTGTTATATTGTTATATTATATTGTTATATTATATTATTATATTGTTATATTGTTATATTGTTATATTATATTGTTATATTATATTGTTATATTATATTATTATATTGTTATATTATTATATTGTTATATTGTTATATTATATTGTTATATTATTATATTGTTATATTGTTATATTGTTATATTATGTTATATTATATTGTTATATTATGTTATATTATATTGTTATATTGTTATATTATTAGGTTAATTTGTTATATTGTTATATTATGTTATTTTATATTGTTATTGTTATATTATGTTATATTATGTTATATTATATTGTTATATTATGTTATATTATATTGTTATATTATGTTATATTATATTGTTATATTATGTTATATTATATTGTTATATTATGTTATATTATATTGTTATATTATGTTATATTATGTTATATTATATTGTTATATTATGTTATATTATATTGTTATATTGTTATATTATATTATTGTATTGTTATATTATTATATTGTTATATTGTTATATTATATTGTTATATTATATTATTATATTGTTATATTATTATATTGTTATATTATATTGTTATATTATATTGTTATATTATATTATTATATTGTTATATTATTATATTGTTATATTGTTATATTATATTGTTATATTATTATATTGTTATATTGTTATATTGTTATATTATGTTATATTATATTGTTATATTATGTTATATTATATTGTTATATTATGTTATATTATATTGTTATATTGTTATATTATTAGGTTAATTTGTTATATTGTTATATTATGTTATTTTATATTGTTATTGTTATATTATGTTATATTATATTGTTATATTATGTTATATTATATTGTTATATTATGTTATATTATATTGTTATATTATGTTATTTTATATTGTTATTGTTATATTATGTTATATTATATTGTTATATTATGTTATATTATATTGTTATATTATGTTATATTATATTGTTATATTATGTTATTTTATATTGTTATATTATGTTATATTGTTATTGTTATATTGTTATATTATATTGTTATATTATGTTATATTATATTGTTATATTATATTATTATATTATATAATATTATATTGTTATATTAAGTTAATTCGTTATTGTTATATTATGTTATTTTATTATGTTATTTTATATTGTTATATTATATTGTTATATTATGTTATATTGTTATATTATGTTATATTATATTGTTATATTATATTATTATATTATATAATATTATATTGTTATATTAAGTTAATTCGTTATTGTTATATTATGTTATTTTATTATGTTATTTTATATTGTTATATTGTTATATTATGTTATATTGTTATATTATGTTATTTTATATTGTTATATTGTTATATTATGTTATATTGTTATATTATGTTATTTTATATTGTTATATTGTTATATTATGTTATATTGTTATATTATGTTATTTTATATTGTTATATTGTTATATTATGTTATATTGTTATATTATGTTATATTATATTGTTATATTGTTATATTATATTGTTATATTATGTTATATTATATTGTTATATTGTTATATTATGTTATATTATATTGTTATAAGTTAATTCGTTATTGTTATATTATGTTATATTCTATTGTTTTATTATATTGTTGTTCTTTGGCAGGTGTGTTGTCCCAGTTGTCCATCCACAGTAGACATGGGAGAGAGTGTGTGTCGCCGTGCTTCTCTCTGCAGCAGAGAAACAGCTCTACCTCACCTAAGATCAAGGTGGACCTGGACAACAGTACAGGTAAACCCCTGCACAGCTTCTTTACCTGTCCCAAATGGCACCCTGTACCCTACATCAGGGTAGACAGCCCTGGTCATGGAGGTACTGTTTACATCAGGGTAGACAGCCCTGGTCATGGAGGTACTGTTTACATCAGGGTAGACAGCCCTGGTCCTGGAGGTCTCAGGTACTGTTTACATCAGGGTAGACAGTCCTGGTCCTGGAGGTCTCAGGTACTGTTTACATCAGGGTAGACAGTCCTTGTCCTGGAGGTCTCAGGTACTGTTTACATCAGGGTAGACAGCCCTGGTCCTGGAGGTACTGTTTACATCAGGGTAGACAGCCCTGGTCCTGGAGGTCTCAGGTACTGTTTACATCAGGGTAGACAGCCCTGGTCCTGGAGGTACTGTTTACATCAGGGTAGACAGCCCTGGTCCTGGAGGTCTCAGGTACTGTTTACATCAGGGTAGACAGTCCTTGTCCTGGAGGTCTCAGGTACTGTTTACATCAGGGTAGACAGCCCTGGTCCTGGAGGTACTGTTTACATCAGGGTAGACAGCCCTGGTCCTGGAGGTACTGTTTACATCAGGGTAGACAGTCCTGGTCCTGGAGGTACTGTTTACATCAGGGTAGACAGTCCTGGAGGTCTCAGGTACTGTTTACATCAGGGTAGACAGCCCTGGTCCTGGAGTTCTCAGGTACTGTTTACATCAGGGTAGACAGCCCTGGTCCTGGAGGTACTGTTTACATCAGGGTAGACAGCCCTGGTCCTGGAGGTCTCAGGTACTGTTTACATCAGGGTAGACAGCCCTGGTCCTGGAGGTACTGTTTACATCAGGGTAGACAGCCCTGGTCCTGGAGGTCTCAGGTACTGTTTACATCAGGGTAGACAGCCCTGGTCCTGGAGGTCTCAGGTACTGTTTACATCAGGGTTGACAGCCCTGGTCCTGGAGGTCTCAGGTACTGTTTACATCAGGGTTGACAGCCCTGGTCCTGGAGGTCTCAGGTACTGTTTACATCAGGGTTGACAGCCCTGGTCCTGGAGGTCTCCGGTACTGTTTACATCAGGGTAGACAGTCCTGGTCCTGGAGGTACTGTTTACATCAGGGTAGACAGCCCTGGTCCTGGAGGTCTCAGGTACTGTTTACATCAGGGTTGACAGCCCTGGTCCTGGAGGTCTCAGGTACTGTTTACATCAGGGTAGACAGCCCTGGTCCTGGAGGTACTGTTTACATCAGGGTAGACAGCCCTGGTCCTGGAGGTCTCAGGTACTGTTTACATCAGGGTAGACAGTCCTGGTCCTGGAGGTACTGTTTACATCAGTTGACAGTCCTGGTCCTGGAGGTCTCCGGTACTTCATGGTTCTGATTTAACCGACCTGGAAGACCAGGGGTGTGGAATTTAGGACATCACTGAACTGATATATTGTTATATTGTTGTAACTACACCCCAAAAACTCTAAATGTCTCAGATTTTCCCCAGACCTCATAAATGTTCTCCTGATGTGGTTTCAGCGTTGGTGTGGACTTCCAATTGTGTTGTTTTTTCTTCTATCAAACAAATGTGATTTTGAGAGTGAAAACCTGAAAAAACAGAAACCTGGGAAAACTAAATGGAATCAGGCAACAATTGTAATCGTTTGTTATAGGGCCCTCTTCCCTATATAGTGTACTGTTTTAACCACATCCCTATATATTTGTTATAGGGCCCTCTTCCCTACATAGGCTACTATTTTAACCACATCCCTATATATTTGTTATAGGGCCCTCTTCCCTACATAGGCTACTATTTTAACCACATCCCCATATATTTGTTATAGGGCCCTCTTCCCTACATAGGCTACTATTTTAACCACATCCCTATATATTTGTTATAGGGCCCTCTTCCCTACATAGGCTACTATTTTAACCACATCCCTATATATTTGTTATAGGGCCTTTATTTAACTAGCTAAGTCAGTTTTAAGAACGACGATTTACAACGACGATCTACCGGGTCAGACCTGGACGACGGGTTACGGTTTGCACCACAGGGATTAGGCCGCCATTGGTTGTCTCCCCCTCCTCTCATCCCTCCTCCTCCTTTCCCCCTCCCCCTCCTCCTCCCTCTCCTCCACATCCCCCTCCCCCTCCTCCTCCCTCTCCTCCACATCCCCCTCCCTCTCCTCCTCCTCCCTCTCCCCCACTCCTCCCTCCATATCCCCCTCCCTCTCCTCCTCCTCCCTCTCCCCCTCATCCTCCTCCCTCTCCCCTCTCCTCCCTCCTCCTCCTCATCCCTCTCCCCCTCCTCCCTCTCTCTAGGTGTAGCTGTGTTGAGGATGCAGAGCCCCCCTGTCAACAGTCTGAGTCTGGACTTCCTCACTGAGTTCTGTATCAATCTGGAGAAACTAGAGATGGATAAGAGTTGTAGAGGTCTGATCATCACCTCGGTCAGTACACACACGTCCTGTCACAAAACCATGATACACACTATAACTCCCCCCGTGTGTGTGTGTGTGTCCCAGACCCTCTCCAAGGTGTTCTCTGCGGGGCTAGACATCATAACTCTGTGTGTGTGTGTGTGTGTGTGGTGTCCCAGACCCTCTCCAAGGTGTTCTAGGGCTAGACATCATAACTCTCCCTGTGTGTGTGTCCCAGACCCTCTCCAAGGTGTTCTCTGCGGGGCTAGACATCATGGAGATGTATGGGAAAAGTCCGGAGCGCTGTGGAGAGTTCTGGAAGGCTGTTCAGGAGATGTGGCTCAAACTCTACGGATCCAACATGGCCACCATAGCTGCCATCAACGTGAGTCGGCACACCCAGCCGTCTCTCTGTCTCTGTCTGTTGGTCCCATGTGTTTATCTATATATAGGGCTCCTATCCAGCAGGTGG